>NW_019234158.1:124627-197860 GCF_002742605.1 Olea europaea var. sylvestris
CTGTGTATCTGCATGCAGACGAGGAAATGAGATTTCTCCTATATTTAAAACATCAAACCAAATTTCTTCTTATTTTATTGATTTCAAAACATATTTTCTCTGAACTTGAGTCATATTCATCTAGTGACCCTATTGTTACAGCCATTAGGACAGAAACGTCTATAAAGGCGATAAGATAGTTAATTTGCTGTAACAAAATTGTGTACAGAAACTGTTGCAAACACCTACCATAGGTTTATATGCAGTTTCACAATAAACACCGGATTGGCAAACTCATTGATTCCAAAGAATATCGAAAACGGACTAATAAATTCGAAAGAAAGGAAAAAAAAACATGTAATATTTTTCTATAAATTTAATGAAGGCAAGACCACTGCAAACTGATGCCCGACATCGTGTAGACCTAATTCACAACTTCTAATTGAGATTACACCCTAAGTCCCTAAACTCCAACAAAATATGAATTAGACCCTAACAAACTAAATGAAATCATCATTAATAAATAAAATGCCCAAAATCGAATCAAGTCTTTCACACGCTTTTATGTATTGTGTTGGACTGCATCATTCTTCTCGGATTGAAGAAGCTTTGCCATCGAATCCTGCCACCTTTTTTCACCCATCTCGTTATTCTCGTATTGGTAGAAATTCACCTTCTCTTGAAAATCCAGCCGAAAGGATTGCTTTGATGTTTGTATAGTCTCTGGCAAAAGGAACATTGATGCCACTAACCGACAACACTGCAAGAATGATTAGACCTTTCGACATTTTATGTGTGTCATGAATTTTAATGGTGTATAATGATTGAACAAGGAATAATAAAACATAAAATCATAGGAAAATCTAAATCCTGCTGTCTCAATTTTGGATTTACTGACATTACTAGAGAACTCATCATGGATGGTTTTGATTGTTCACAACAATGTTATAATTGATTTATCGTAGGTAAATGAACGGAAATGTTCAGGGTGGATACAGATCCCCACCTACCTTTATCCTTTCTATTTTGCGTGTCCATTACATCTTAAGCTTTTGTCAGCAACATCTCTAAGATATTTTCACATGGAAAATTTTAATTTGCAGTCATCATTGACTATGGCATGCTTAATCTATGCTCTTTCTCATGTAAACATCATAGTCAACTCGAGAGCATAATACATGTTGCCCCAATTTATATCAAGATCTATGGGTGAATTATATTTGATATAAGTATTTCTTACCTGAACTAAAACTTGTAGTTCGATTTTGCTAGTGGCAGAAAGCAGTTTTAAGTTCATAATGCATCCAGATTTGAGAACTTTTTCCAACTCCAGGTTCTGCTGTTGGATTCAAGTTGGACAGTCTTTTAAAACTCTCTGATACTCGTGCTAACAACAAGATGACACTCATGCATTATCTTTGTAAGGTATAAACCCATCAGTTTTTCCTGTAGATTTTCGTTTTGTAATCTTTATGAGAAACTTATGGATTTTTAAAGTATTTGTTAAACAATTGTCAGCAGTTGTTATCAGCAATTTAAATTACAGAAAATCTTTAGCCCCCCTTTGGCCCCTATTAATTTTCATTCCATTACATTCTATTTTTCTCTCTCCTATTTTCAACCACACAATCTTCCATAAAATGATATTACACGTAAATCGAAAAAATTTTCTTCTTTTTCAACGACTTATTTTTCAAAAAAATACTATTCCACCCATTTTCATTTCTAAGAAATGGGGGGCCAAACGGGGGCTTAATATCTAGAAAATTTCATCACGGCCATTCTTCTCTAAATTATGTAATCAATAGTAGATTACAATAAAGTCTCTCCTTACCCAACTTCATGGGATTTGTTCATGACGTGTTGTGTGTACCATGGAAATCTGTGGATAAATAATATCAGATGTACGTAAAACGGAGATTGTTTGTGTCTGAATCACTTTCTTCTTGTTTCTCAGGTTCTTGCATCTAAGTCACCAGCTCTTTTAGACTTCCATGAAGATCTTGTTAACCTGGAAGCTGCCTCAAAGGTTTGGTATTTATCTTCCCATGGATGTGATAGTCTTTAGGTACTGTAATTGGTATGTATAGTGAAGGCTTGCTTTGCAGATACAATTGAAATTTTTAGCAGAAGAAATGCAGGCAATTATCAAGGGATTAGAAAAGGTAAAGCAGGAATTGGCTGCTTCAGAAAATGATGGTCTTGTATCTGAAATTTTTAGAAAGGTAATGTCTGGTATAATTTTTTTATTTTACTGTATATTTGATATTCCATACATATCATGTATTCAATCCATTTTATGGAATGAACACCGGAGCATATCAGATGTGCGTTCTGAAATGAACTGAACCGGTTTTAGTTGTTTATCTTGAAGGGCTGTCCCTCCCTTTTGTTCATTCCGAAGCATTTATTCCATCTCCTAACATGTGATTCACATTTTCCTCATAGACGCTAAATCAATTCATTGGTGTTGCTGAGATAGAGGTGGCCTCTGTTACAAATTTATATTCTGTTGTGGTAAGTTAGCACTGGATTCTCGTTTATTGTATTATATGGTGGCATTGGGGTTACTGACCAATGAAAATATTATCTTTCTTCCGATGTTTCTGTAAATTCTTAATGCATCTGTTCGGGTTAATTATGCAAATGATGTTTGTCATTGTTGGCAGGGACGAAATGCAGATGCACTGGCTCTATATTTTGGTGAAGATCCTGCCCGCTGCCCATTTGAGCAAGGTAATATGAATATTATAGTTTAGTTTTATGTCTGACCTTGATATTGAAAATTGTTGATCCAATTTTATAATTTATGCAGTTACCGCTACCCTCTCAAATTTTGTGAGGTTGTTTCGGAAAGCTCATGAAGAGAATGGTAAACAGGCTGAACTAGAAAAGAAGAAAGCTCAAAAGGAGGCTGAAATGGAGAATGCAAAGGGAATAAATCTATCAAAGGGTTCAAAGGACTGAGAATTGTTTTAATATTTTCTCAAGAATTCACGTTTCTTCCACAATGGTCAGCCCATGCGGTTTAAGACTGTTGACCAATGCACATTAGGTGACCAGCCACCTGCCTTGCATTCTGATGTAGTTCTTTAACTTTTGGGGAGTCTCAGAAGCTGGAGCAAGAGAACTAGCTGATGAAGCTTGAAAAACCTGAAAGTTTTGAAAGAGAGCAATTAAGGTATCAATGAGATGCTTTTCCGCTAGATGGAGGATGCAAAAAACTGACTTTTCATGTGCAGACCACCTGGTTTTACCATCTTAAAGCAGTTCTTATTGATGTTGGAGCTGGGATTTTCCTCAAATGATTTATCAGAGGTAGGCAGTGGATCCCTCTCTTGAACATTACAGGACCGAATTTTTTGATGCCCTAGGTTCTGTTTAGCAAATTTAGCATAAAGCATGGTGGTTTGGTTTGATTCGGCTTAAGCATCACCACCTATTCTGTGTATCAGCTTGCAAGAGGATATGTCGGAATTGTCAAGCAGATAACCAAAATGTACTATGAAACTTGTACAGAACTCAACCCTGTTTTCAGATGAAAGCTAATTCTTTTTGTTGTAACATAAGGAGAAAAGTTGGTCCCTTTCTGTAGTCATGTTTTGATGGGAACCCACGACATCTGTATAGAAGTAGAGGATTAAATAGAATGTAGAAAGTAGGTTCTGTTAGTGTAATAGTAATGAAATCCAGGTATAGGTTTAGGTTTCAAATATTCTGCTAAATTTTATTTTATTCAACTCATCATTTATTAAAAGAGGCATTTTTTCATCTCTCCTGTAATTTCGATACTCTTTTATAGTTGAGTTGGCATAAGAAGTCTCTTTCTTAGTTTCTTTTTGTTCTCTGTTGGTAGTGTTTTAATTGAATTTCTTTGTAAACAAACTGGATTAATGAAGCTTGATTGAAACGAGGGTTATATAGCAATGCATCTTCTTTCAGTTACAATCAGTCATCATTCAATGCCTGGTACTTGCACTAAAATTAAATTTCGATGCTACAGTTGATACCAAAGTGTTTATAGAATGTGCGTAATAGATAGATGGTATTAAAAACGCCCGTTCATTTAATTTCCACCAATATAGAATATTTAACTTATCTTACTCTGAAACATGTTCGAATAATTTTTTGAAAGTCATTTGTTTGGCTAAAAATGATTTTAGAAGTAAGCATAAACCCTACCAAACGGTCCTAAATAGTTGTCATTTTTCAAAATCATAATTGCTAATTAAGAAGGTAAGAGGTTCTTGCTACTAACCTCATTTGTTTCTCATTTTTTGAAAAATGAGAATGAAAAATATAATCGTTACGGGTCTCAGACAAGATATAGAAATTCAAATTTGATGACTTGATATGATGAATAACAATCATATTTTTCATTTTAATGAGGAAATAATGGGAACCCAATAAGGGCAAAATAAAACAAGAAAAACGTAAAGAACTGAAATAGAAATTTCACATTTTTCTTCTTTCATAGCTTCACAGGTCTACAATCACAAAGACGTGTTAAATTTGTAGTATTTAAGACCGTGGTGGTCATGACCACTACCCAAAAAAATAAAAAAGAACTGTGTTCTACAAAATATTGAACTAAATAATATCAATATTTATTATGCTGGTTAAATTTTAGTCTTATTGATTTTCTACTGCTTAAACAACATTTCTTTAATGGAAAAACCATAGCAACTTAGCAAGACATGCAAAAAAGGCATTCTGTCATTTTGTCAATCCAATTGCACTAATGAAAAGGTTGAGCTAATTTTTTTATATATATATGATAAGGATAAATCCAATCCAAATAATGTCAAGGAAGGTAAGAACCTCATATTGTTTACTTAGAGATAGTTCACAAGTTCAAAGAAATAATGCATTAAAACCAACAAATGAAATATTAGTCAAGTCCTCGCTGTTGTCTCCTCGTGACCAGCCTATTTACATAGTACAATGGATCAATAGCTTCAACACAGTACTCCATTTGTTAGTGTGTACAAACGCCTTCCACGAGCAACAATAAAAGGTCTTGAAGAAAGTTTCGGATTTGAAGAAATTACGAGACAATGACTATTGATGTGGAAGATCAATGGTTTTATCTCCAAGAAGGGTTTCCTCAGGACCATGGCTTCAAAAAAAAATAAAAAAAAAAATAAAAAATAAAAAAAGGTTAGTTAATTATCACTCCAAAAAGAGAAAAGGATATGTAGAAAGGAGTATTTTGATATGTTGTTACCTGAGGTAGCTTAAAGCCGACATCCTGTAGAGGCAGGTGAACACTAAAACGTGCAATCCAATGGTATAGAAAAACGCAAAGGTTCTAGCATACCTGAACCAGACCAGATTGTCATTTGATGCATTGCATCAACTAAGGCACAAGTTAACATTAGAGTTTTGTGTAGTAAAATATAGTAAATCAAGAAACAGCAATACTTGTATATGAAAGATAAGAAATTTGGAACTCACGTCTACAAAATGACTAATTTCAATTATTTAAAATAACAAAAATAAGTCTTAATTATATAGTAAGTGCATATTTAGGAGGGGCTCTTCAGGAACACGTCTGCTTTATGAGAATATGGTTAGAATGAATTGAATGGTTTAGCATTCTCTTTGTGCAAGAGAATGAATAATCTGTAATATTTGGTTTGCAAAGTTGAGAAGTAAAATTTTACAATCAGAATACAAGAGTAAGGCAGTGAAAAGAATGCTGAAATGAAGAAGAAAGAACAGAAAACATTAAATCACAGTGTAACTCAAGCTGGCACAACATGAATCTTGGGAGACTAGAATTAGGAGTAAATCAGGAAAAGAAGCTAGAGAACCACTTCGCTGTTTGCAAGCATAAGACACAAAAACCAGAATAGACGAGAAAGTACAGAATGGAAGGAAAAGAAGCAAAGGAATCACTTGACAAAAACCAAACTAATAAAGCAACCAGAATAGATTGAGCGCAACCATATTAAAATAAGGCCAAAAACTTTGGAAAAAGCATACTTGTTACCAAGAAGAAACCGCCCACTGCTGAGGGTAATTTTATCCCTCAATCCCAGTTCCTTGTACCTTTGATCTCTTTCCTATTTAACAATCAAACATCCCAAATAAAAAATGAAAAAGTTCAGGGTCCAATAACACTAAAAGGATAGCAACTAATGCAAAAAAGAAAAAGTATCTACACAACTTCACTTTTGTAGTGAAGCTAAGCGAAAAAATTGAAAGCAAACACGCATAACTTGGAGACGATAAATAAAGAAAAGTTACAATATCTCAAGGAAGGTTTTTGCTCAATAGAAAAGATACAAGCACCCAATTTGGAAGCATCATAAATATACAAGTGCATATGCTCACATATTTTTCAAAAAATAGTGCAATTAAAATGTCCGAACGTTCCAAATTCAAAGTGGTTTGTAGAGTGCAGCAACCTCATGTAACATTGAAATATCAGGAAAATAAAATAAAATAACATAGCAAATAAAACTATACTGTAAACCAGATTGACTAAAAAGGAAGTGACAAAATGGGAGAAAAACAAGTAAAAAATCAGCAAGAAATATTGGCCACCTTCTTTGAAAATGCTGCAAAGGGATTAATATCATCTTCATATATTTTCTTATACTTAGATTCCACATCAGAGCTAAAACCGCTTTCCAAGTCCTCAGCAAACTGAAAACAGTGAAACTTTCATGTTAATATAAATTTGAAGGGCATTATTTATATAAAATATACTGCAATTAAGCACCTTCTTTGATCCTCTGGAGATTACTTTCTCAGAATTGTAATCCTGAACATAGCGAATTTTTCCATAGAGTTTGACATTATCTGCTTTTGTTTTCTCAAGTTCAGATGTCAGCAGTCCAATCTTCTCCTTCAGCTGTCTTATTTCCTGTCATTTTTTTTTAAATGTTTGGCGACACAAATAAAACAGGGGATTAAACATGAGAATGGGCTGACTGCAATCATATCCTAGGTGCTATATGGCAAAAGAAGAGTATAAATACAGAAAAATATTAAAGAAAAGATCAAAGGTAACTCCTAATAAAAGACGCGAACCTCTTCAGTCTCCCGCAAGCGTGACCGAAAACGATCACGTTGATTGCAAATCACTTTCAGCATTGAGTTCTGATCTTGATCTGAAATAGCATGTTTTTGTTCTGCATTCTGTTTCAAGCAGAGTTCAGTCACTAAAATATATACTTCTTCAAACATAATTAGATATTGGCATCCACTTCGAACAAAATATATATTCTTCTTCAAAAAAGGCAACCTTAAATGAGGAAGCTTCATCGCAGGAGAGGAAGATGCATTAAAATCTTTAAAATGAAAAAAGAGAAGAAAAAAGAGGAGGATCTTTGAAAGGCATCCACCTTTAGTTGTAATATGGATCCCCAGTATCTTTTGCCATGTTTTATCTTTTTTTTCTGCACCATGATGTCTAAATCATTTCCTAAACAATTTCAATACCATTTCAACAATCAGGCATCTGAGAATTATCCTTCCCCATTTTGTTGGTTAAAATTGAAAATAAGTAGTGTATTATGAAAGTAGCTCTACCTTGGTGTCCAAATAAGTAACTTCTTATAGTTTTAAGTAAGAAAAAAGCAAATAATCATTTTTGGAAGTAAAAAGCTACTTAAAGTAAGTGCCAGTAACATTTAAGCTTAGACAGACAAGGTTTTCATCTCAATTGCAGCACAGATGACCTTGAATAGTACAACAGTCAACGGTTGCCTTCTGGCCAAAATAATATGGCTATTACCCACCACTTCTATATCTTAAGAAGGTTCCAAGATGAGAATACAAGGCATGAGATTATTATTAAGGAAAAATTCGAGTCATTGCCAAGTTGTGAGAATTATACTTCAAATTATTGAGATGTGAAGCTACGTAAGTCACGGGAAGGGAAACAACACAACTAAGCATTTCTATTTAATAAAAAGATCAGCAGATATCAGCAACAAAATTTTTTAACATACTTTGCAGCATTGTAGATTAAATTATTTGGAGATAAGAGTAGGGATAAGGAACCAAAAAAGAAACCAACCTCAGGTTGGTCTGAGCCTCCAGACTCTGACAGGTCCCAACCATCAAAGAGGGTGCCCTTTTTATCTTTTGAGCTGTAACCCTGCGTTATTGATACAGTTATTTTTAAACCAATATTCAAACAGTTTGCAAGTTTATTCCAATCCATATGTGAACAAAACCCACTTTTGGCATATTTCTACCAAAAAAAAAGAAAAAAGCTCAAAATAAATAGTCACTAATATTGTTAAGAAAAACACCATGACTGCCTAGAGCAGTTGAGCAGGCCTCACGTGAGACTTTCACTTAAACACCTCAAATCTTATGCATCAAGTGCCATTTGTCAAGGCTACGCCCACTGTTTAAAAATTTCGATTGAGGCTCGTGTCATAACAAAGCAAACAAAAAGGTATCAAGGCACTGATTTTGAGGCAGTTTGTGAAGTCCTGCACCTCATTTGAGTAAGGCACATGCCTCAAGGCTTGTGAGGCATGTGCTCTGTAATTCTCTAGCCCACTGCCCCACTAGCTATTACTAACACATTCAAAAATTGTCTTTCCTAATGAAACCTACTTAGGGATTAGTAGTCCGCTAAAGCACTAGTTACTTTTTATTACTTAATAGATTTTTCTTTCATTTTTTTTTAATTTTTTATTTTTTGGCACACTTTAAATTTGTTTTATTATCACTCCAAATATTGTTTATGATTTATCACATGCTTGTTTTTCATTTTAATAATTTTTTGACTTTTTTTTGGTTTATGATGAGGCTTACGCATTGTCTCACAAAGGAGACGCCCCAGTACAATTATGCCTTTTTAAACATTTCATGGCACGAGCTTTGGAGGCATAGGTACATTCACATTCATCTTGCCTTTTCCAGGCTTTACATTCTTGCAGAAGATTTTGGGCTGCCTTATTATAGCTTTGAACATTTTAAGGCCAGTGACAAGAAACTAACATATAATTTCACTAGTTTCTATCTTTTATATTTTTTCTTCTTATCTCTATGGGGAAGCAAGCAGAGGATGAAAAAAGAGGAATGGAAGGAAATGATAGTGAAACAGAAGATGATAGGAAAATCAAATATGCCAGCGATTCTCTAAAAGATCTTAATAATACAGATCATATGGAAGACATGTAGGCTTTTCTAGTTCTAGATATAGGTTACAATTTTCTTGCATGAATATATATTGGCGATGCGGCTAGATTTGAATGATATATGCATGTAGCCCTAGATAACAACTTAAGGTTTTAGATCAAATGATTTAATATCGTATCAGAACCCAAGTAGCTCAAACGAGCGATTTAATCAATCTATAAATCAAACTAGCAATTAGATTTCAAGATTGGTATTTTCAAACGAGTCATCATCTTGCGATAACATAAGGATTGAATCCCTAATCAGTTATATATTAAATAAATAACCAACATACATGGCTTGAGCTAATGTTGACCTTTTAGCATAAAACTCAAATGCTAAATAGACGATTTATTGTGTTCTACTTCATCGATCTATTTTATTTTCAACAGCAAGTTAGATTTGTTTTTGTTAGATATTAGTATAAAGAATTTTCAATATATTTTGTGGCTCAATATATGCATCCCATTTTTAATATTCATTGAACTTTTTATTGGTTTGTATTGAGACAAATGCCTCGAGGTAAAACGCCTAGTAGCCATTTGTACCTTTTTTTAACATTGGTTACTATGAACTAGCGGTCACTTCATGAAAAGAAAAAGGAAAAAGAAAATTGAACCAACCTTCTGTATATCATCTTCAAGCTTCTGTATTAGCTTTTGTTGATCATTGATCTTTGCTGTAAGTTCTTTGATCTTGAATTCGGCTGCTTCTAGAGAAGATGTCTTTTCAGCGAGTTTAACCTGACAGGAGAAGAAACACATTGTTCACCATAACACCCAGGTAGTTACTACAAAAAAATAAACACTCAATCTTAAAATTAGTACATGATTTAATCTTCGAAACTTTTTTCTTTTTTTTTTGAAATTGTTTCCCCGAATCTGATAGTTCATCACATATTTATACTATACTCGTGGAAGACAAACTGCATTAGGACATCATACCTTCAATTGTGTCAATTCATGCTCCATTTTTCGGTTCTTGTCTAGAAGTAAAGACTCCAGTTTGCTCATCTCTTCCCCACTAGTAGCTACTTCCCAATCTTCAGCCTCAATTGAATTATAGCCCACTGCCTATAAACATGAAAATGAAAAGTTAAACTAGAAAATAAACCAGAGTTCTTTTTATCAATAATTTCAACTTTCAGGGGATTTTTAAGGAGGAGGACTAAAAGTTTTAAACCTAAATCTATGATCGGAATTAGACGTAAATATTTGAACAAGGAATATTTTTAATCCATTCACTTTTACTCCGGCTGCTGATGGGATCTATTCATGCATCAAAAGAACAGAATTTTAGAGGATTTTTGAAGGATGAAAAATCTGCAATTAGAATAATATAGTAAAAAACGGAAACAAGCTTATCTGATGATCATTAACTTTTGACATCTAAAACTGAAGTTTCATGTTCTTAGACACTCAAATCTGTACCTGCATAGAATATCTATATACTAATTGCAGATTAAAAAAAGTCTACAAATTATATTTCTGCTTATTTTGGATGAATACATCACCTTTATAATTTTTTGGAGAGGTAGGAATATGTGACTCTCTCCATCTGTTTATAAAGTCAAATGCTATACATGTGCAAACACAAGTAACATGATGATTCGAACCCAATGATGCAAACAACTATGACTAGGAAAAAAATTCAGGAATCTTCTCTTTTGCACAAGAGGAACTTTGAACGTCAATTTTAAGAAAAAAAATGATTTTTAATAACTTGGTATAGGTATATCTCATTTATTTGCAGTCAAATGTAAAGCATGTAATAATCAAAAATCAACTTCAGCTTGTAACATGCACCCTCCATTTCACTCTTATCAAATTAAATATGATTTAAAATCGCTATAAAGCTAATTTTCTATTTTAACTGAAACACGTAAAAAATTTCACCACCTGCAAAATTTTTATTTTCTTCCGCAAATCATCGATTAATTTTTCCGTGGGCCTTCCCTGAAGCTCTTTCTTCATCTCATCAAGCTCGACTTCCTGTACATTTATAAACAAACAAGCAATGGGGGGAGAGAGATACACCCATTCTTAAACTGACCTAAATAATGAAACAAGTGAGTTGCTCTACCAAATTTCAGAAAGTAAATCTAAACATTCAGAAATATTGTGCTACAAAAAGAATATCACAGTATGTGTTTCAGAATCGATATTTAAAAGAAACAGTAATGACAATTTATAAATGGAATCATTACTGGTTAGCAGAAATGTTTTGAAAACAGGCAAAAAAAAATGCGAGAAGAAGGGTTATTTATGAAATATAGAAGTAGATTCTAACATTCGCCTAAGCTACTAACAACTAACTTGAAGAAGATGCCAAGAGGATCAGATTTGCTTGAGACAGATGAAATTCTAAGTCAGTTAGCCAAATATGAAAGCCAAGAGAGTGTATTAATTTGAAACTAATGGAATCCTAAGCAAAATATGATGAGGTTATTAAAAAATACCACCTGAAAGGGCTCATACTGTAAATAGTTGGTCTTAAACAGGGTTTCTAGGGTTGACAAGAACACGATAAGGCTCAAGCCATATTTGGCAGATAGTTGGAATTAGATAGAATGTCTGAATAAATCAAACAAATGCTTCAAAAACATAAAAAGAAATTGCATTAGACTCTTTATGATCATTACTTTGTAAGCGTTTCTATCTTGCAGATCATTTCTAATTTTCTCAACATACCATGTCCGAAGGGCTATAATATCAACCAATGAGGTCTTACCCTCAGTAAGCTCAAATATCATGCTTCATGGACTATTAATTCTCGCACGCAAGCAGAATACAAGCAGAGCTATTTCCATGAAGATTTCGTTGTGATTGAATATTGTTAAGATACTATCAATATTAAAATTACGGCTTTGAAGCCTCCAAAAGGCAATCCAGAATAGGGTGGAGCAGCACTAATTTATCACAGCAAGAGGCATGAATGAGTCAAAGCAGAAGCTTCAAAGAGTTAATTATCATTGACGATTGTCATTTGTTTTATCTTGATGCTATACTTGGCCAAAAGGAAGTGATTGAACAGCAAGGATACGAAGCTTTGGCCTCAGTGACTCGTGAACAAAAATTGAAGGTGCTCACAATTTCATATTCTAATTCTTCTATTAATAAACTCCACGCACTTGCAGAAATCAAGTAAGTGAAATGAGAAGACTGAGTTATCAAGAAATGCAATTCTCTGTAATAAGAACAGACTATTTAGACCCCTCAAGTTGTTGCATGCCTGAAGAAAGCATAATGAATAATTTGATTTTTATGTTGAAGCCAAAGTTTTGGACGAGAAAGTATTCATCATCTCAAAGCTATCACCATCAAGTTTCTGATTATGAACAAGCCTTATGATCAGTGAAGTGATCCTTCTTTACTTCTTCGATATATAAACAAGATTCAAAAGTTCCAGCCAAAAGAACTATCATCTGAAAGATAAATTGTTTACTATATTATTTTTTTGATAGGTAATCAAATAATTTTATTAATGAAAGAATAATACAAAGGGAGTGTATTATCAATTTAAACAAAAAATAAACAACATGAAATTAGGCAATCCTTCTATAGGATTAGTAGCCGCAGCATAAAATCAAACATACAAAGTCAGATAAAACAATTCTCTAATCTGCTCTATCGTCCGTGTTTGATCTTCAAAACATCGGCTGTTACTTTTTCTTCGCACACCATACAATACATCCCGAAATAAGAACCCAAACAAGCTTATTATCCTTATCACGAAGTTTTCTCTTCCATGCTCGCAACACCTCCTCTATGCGCCTAGGCAACACCTAATCTATATGTTGAGAAGCCAGAATACAATTCCACAACCAACAAACAACATCACAATGAATAAATAAGTGATCAATTGTCTCTCCATCCCTCTTACACATATAACACCACTCAATAACATTAAAATCTTTTCTTTGAAGATTATTCGCCGTTAACACCTATCCATTCACAACCTTCCACAATAAAAATGTCATCTGTGAAGGCAATTTACATTGCCACACCATCTTCCACGTGAATGAACTCCCCACAGGTCCCAATAGGGATTTAAAATAAGTGCGAACTGAAAAAATACCATTCCGTGAATCTCCACCTACTGCAATCACTCTCTCCTATCAGGATGTGCACCTCATGCAAAGAGGTAAAAAGCCATTGCTCACTACATTACGATATTTCAAAACGTCAGGACCATATCTCAAGATGGGGGAATGTTGAAAGTGTTTGGAGCAAACATGATAACGCTTAGATGGGAAATTATGCAATCATGTTAATAGAGGTGATGGAATTTTATTATCTAGGAATTGCAATGTTCTAAGAGTCAAAGGGATTTAGGTTCCAAGTAATGGCAGGAGATTCATTATTTCAAGTTTCAATAGCCCATGAAGTCTTAAATCAGTATATTAGGAACCAACATAGTCGAGGAGTAAAAGCATTTTTGAGAAGTGTTTATAAACGGTTTCAGTTATAAATAGATAGAAATGAAGGCTGATAAGTGGTAGTACTCGTGGATCCTTCGAAATGTGTAGATAAAAAGTCTTATAGTTATATAAAAATTTTATAAACATGAGCCAAACATAGGCTTAGTAAAGAGTTGGTTAATGACATAGTGTGCTAATATTTTGTCAGGGGTACTAATAGGTTATTCCTATGTTCATCCTCTCAATTTGCAGAACTTTGTACCAGCATCCATCTTCCTAAAAGAGGTCCATTTAGGTCCCTATCACATGCCAATCTATTGATATTCAAGTTCATAACTCTCATGTCCTCAAAACTCCAAAACTTGTAGAAGTACAGTTCTCTGTTAATGAGTACAATTCACAGCCTCCGAGCAGCACCTTAGCAGACTTGATTTTTCATCTTGGAGTCTTCCAATACCAAGCCTTAATTCATTGCAACCTTTTCCATAACACCTTTTGGCCACCCACCTTTTTGAAGCTGCCTCACTCAATTTTTATACAGATCTCTACACGCAATTTGCGCACTGGGGGGGATGGAAAGGGCCCTTCTTCACCTTCCACTAAGCTGCACAGGAAAGGCACAAACCCAATCCCAAGGAACAGTAAAGCTTCGTAGGGTCTTGCTGAGGTAACATCAAATAATATTGTAATAAACAATTGAATTCTCAACAAACAAGATACATCTTTCAGAGAACAAAATCTATAGAGAAATAATCCACATCAGGCAAAACAAAACAAAAATATAACATAATCATATTATGCTGAAGGAAAAATAAAAAGGAACGCATCATTTCACACTTTCCCGCATGAATAATTGTTGCATTAATCTAGAAAATGAGAGAAAATACCTTCTCATTGAGCATAGCTTTAAACTTCTTCATCTCATTCATATGATTTTCCCGCTCATTCAGTAAGGTGGTTTCTATGTTATGAAGTTCCATATTCAATTCAGATATCACCTTTTCCTTTGCACTCAGAGAATTTTCGAGGATGGTATTGG
This sequence comes from Olea europaea var. sylvestris, assembly GCF_002742605.1. Classification (NCBI taxonomy): domain Eukaryota; kingdom Viridiplantae; phylum Streptophyta; class Magnoliopsida; order Lamiales; family Oleaceae; genus Olea; species Olea europaea. The sequence continues at coordinate 139,216 of NW_019234158.1, forward strand.
AATCCAAGCTATCACTGCAGCAAAAGCAACTAAATTTTAAGCAAAGCATGAAAGTTAATACCAACAGATGTCCGAATGGTTAAATCAGAAGCAAAAAATCCCAAAAGCTGGTGCTCTGTTGAAAAAGAAAAGAAGAAGCAAAATATGATTAAAATGAATTACAGCCATATATTATAATCCTTCCATTAAATATTGATGAAATGGTTTGGTTTGGTTCAATTTTCACTGTACAGGGCAGAATGAGAAAAGACTTTTCCAACTGAACTTAGAAACCACTGCCCCCATAGCTTTGTCAATTTCATCTTCTGTGTACTTCTAAACAAAAGTTTGATGAGGAAAAAGAGTTACAATTTTTTCAAACAGATCTCCAAACCTCAGTAAATCATGCTTTCTGCTCCAAGTTTGATGCATGCTCTAATCTCACCAATTATGGGTAGCAATTAAAAACAATAATGTGTACTGCAGCTTCCGCTCTTAAATAGACAATTTATGAAGCCAATTAAAATCCTAACTATTTCTCGTCTCTCTTAACTGCAGGTTCACATAATAAATTTTAGACTGCATCTACACAGAGAAAACTGTAAAGAGGACATGTGCAACTATCATACTTAATCAGCATAATCGACCTTCAGTGACACAGAACATCTCAGGCTGTAAAACCACGTACAAGATTTAAATGCTCACATTTCCAGTAGTCGCTCTTAGCGAAGAAGTTATGCACTTCCTTTTGGTTATATATTAATAAATAGCTTCACCAGAAATTTAAAACCAAGTTAATTGAATTTAGATTATTAGTCTGAGTGAGACAGAGAATAGGGAAAGGAGAAAATCATTTGCCCCATTCTATATCCAGAAAGATGCACCTTTTATGTCCATTCTCTTCATTCACTGATTGTAACTGGGAACGTAAAAGACCCTGTGCAGGAAGGCAACCAAAACTTGTCAACTGATTACATCGATTTTAAAGCATAGGAACAAATTCAGACAGATATATTCTGAAAGATACATACCAGACAATTAGGAGACAAGTTAAAATAAGAAATTATGCTTAACAAATCTATCCTAGAGAGGTTATACAGTACTAAGATTTTTGGCAAACTTTATAAATCAATATATAAATGTCAAACTTCATTTTTAACCACAGATTCCAATAGACCCAAAAGTTTTATCCACTTATTCACCACTCATTTCTATCTATTTATAAATTAAACAGTTAATATATTCTTTCCAAATGCAAGCTAAATTACCCACTGGCCACCACCTGGCTAGATTGGTTTTATACAACAGTCACTTATTTGATTGACCTAGTAAGAGAATCATGAAAATCTGGGAGAGAAGAATTTCTTTCTCAAAGGGAAGTTAAAATGGTGAGCTTGCATTGAACCATCTACCATCACAAAAGTATTGTTCCCAGGAAAAAGAGGGGAGCTCAATTAAGCAATCTGGCACTTCGATGAATGGAAAAATGTATGCGTTCAATAGAAACTTATGAGTTAGTACATGACAGTATCGTTCTCAAGAATTTAGTAGGTTATGCATCATAAGAACAAAATATTTAGACAAATAGATTGAGTAATATGCTAAGACTATCAAACTGCTCCAAGAGAAGACCAATTTCCCAAGAATTAAGAACTGGTGAGTACGCAGAAATCTTGCATTTAAAATTGATTTCATTCAAATGGAAGAAAACCTAGAATGGTCAACAAAGAAAAAATCATTCAGCTTTTCCAAGAATTAATTGATAGGAAATTTAAAAGTTTAAATAACTCAATATTTTGGATAGGGTGTAGGATTTTAAAAGGCTAAGCTTTTGTTTGGTTGGGATTAAAACCATATTTTTTTTAGCAGATTTTAATAAAAGTTGATGAAATGTATGGTTAAAAAATTGTAGATCCCATCAAATATGTGGTTGAAATTAAATGTTGACTTTGATTAAGATTAAGCCATTGTTTGAGCTCCATTTTTTTATTTTTTTTTATTTTTTAGGGTATTAGATTTTGAAATAGTGATTTTTTGGAGAATGTATAATTATAAAGTAAGGAAAATTCGGGATTTACGTGTAAAATTATTATATTGAAAAAATGAATGGTTGAAAATGAGTTTTGGGAATGGGACTCAAATAAGGGCTGAATCTTGATTTTAATCCACCCCCCTCCCCCAAAAAAATAAAATAAAATTTGAGGCTAAATATATATATCCTTATAAATGAGTAACATACAACCATTACACACCATGAAGAACATATTATTGCTTCATAATGGCAAAATAAATTCTGTTGAAAGAACTGTGCACTGCTTAAACAATTTGTTCAGCAAAGATAGGTCCAGGCAACAGTAGCAAATTGAGAAAATGCGCATCTCAAGGCGTGCATCAATAAATAATGTAGGATAGCATGTTGAGCAGTTAATATCATAGGATCTATCTTGTCCAAATTTATCCTCGATTGACTGCTGTCATAAATTTCTCAAATTACACAATTTTTTCTTTATTTTCTGTAGGACAAAGGAATGATTTTGTCTGCTTAAAACTGAAAAGACGTCACAAGGAGTTCTATAATTAAATCTAGATTTATGCAGCACATATCAGGCTACTGAGAATAAATCTTTAAGTTTTAATTATTACAAATAATAAAACCGGCAAAAACTCAAACTCCTAGAAGATTAACTAATTGCAGGTCCAAACACCTACCAAGAACCTCAACCCTTTGTGTATTATAGTCAAAAGAGCTAGCAAACAGCAGAAGCCACAAATTATATCAGAATATTACTCTTTACATGAACTTAAAAAGGTTGACACACCTTCTCCCTCTCAAGACTTAGAAGAAGAGTTTGAGCACGTTCAACTTCATCCATTAAAAGATTCACCTCTGATTGCTTTGTTGCTCTCTCCTCCTCTGAGATTATAGAATCAAAGCAAGTTTCACGACAACAAAATACAACGGTATATGTCACATGAAGACTGAACTGTTACATATTGTCGTGGATGTAATGCATATAAAAAATCAGATAGCACTATAACCTGATTGGGCACGAAGCTCAAACATCTGGTTCTGGGCCAGTTCATGTAGTTTTTGCATGGCAGAAACACTTTCTTGAGCTTGGCGTAATTGATCTTGCAACATCCGTTCCCTGCATCAATACAAGCACCATGGTATGTAATTCGTGTACTGAGGAACGGTACATGATATAGAGCATATTTGGGTGGGCTTATGCCTACTGTCCAGATAAGCCCCAAATAAGCCAATTTCTTGGCTTATTTTCTAGAAATAAGCCCACCAAACGAGATCATAACCTAATTCTTGCTTTCTTTTTGCTGTTTGGGTGGAAAGGAGATTGTCAGGTACATTACATTGTGGACATGACATGTGTAATAATGAAACAGTAGTAATAGCAAATGCCCAATCAATTCACCAGGAAACTAATACCTTTCTTTTAAAACCTCCATCGTCTTCTGGTTCTCCTCCGCTAAATTGCGTTGCTTAATCTCCAAAATTTCTTTCACTTTTTCCTCCATCTTAATTCATATCAAACAAAATACACACATCAAAGCAGCATTAAAAAAATTTACCATAGTTTGTGTCACTCATTTATATTTAGTAAATTGCAAGTATTATGTTGTAACTTAAAATTCCTAATCGGTGAGGAAAAATATCTTCAAAATATGAGATAGACAAGTTAACCAAGCGACTAGAGATAGAGCAAGTGATTGTAAAAGCAGACATAACATTTAAATGGGTGACTGTAATCCAGCTTAGCACCACAAAGATTCACCATAGTTCATCCTCCGAACTGGCATGCAATTCCTTCCTTTGCCAGGTGGATTCTACAGGATAACTCGTGGGTTTCTTTTGTTCAAAGGGTTGATTAAGCTGTACCAATCACAATTAAACTAGTATCATTTGATTACAAGGGCTAAGAATCCTTAGATAAACAAGAATGGAATTAGAATTCCATTCCTCTCCTAATTCCAGAGTTATATGAAACATAAAAGTATCTATTGATTGTACTCATTCCACTTCCAAACTGATTTCCAAGCCCAGACAAAAATTTTCGATCAATACATTCTTAAACAACCTTTCAGTTCTCATTAATTTCATGATTTTCTTTGTCTAAGAACTTCGAAAAACAAATGATGTTAATCAAGCTAGCGGATTCAGCTAACTGAAGCCAGGCACACATGCCTGCAAGTATAGCTGCTAAAAGCAAAAGCCAAAGAAAAAACGGTGAAACCCTCATGAAGATAATAACCTGTTGTTCCAACTGGCGGCACCGCTCTTCAAGCCTTCTTATTGTTGCCTGTTGATTTTTCAGATGAGTTGCCTCTGTGCGGAATTCCTCAAGCTCAACCTTCATCTTTCGGTTCTCAGACTCTAACTCAGACAATTTGGAATCCTTCTCCTGAACACAAATTAGATAAACACAGCTAGTAACTTCGGTATTTTTTTCGCATATATTCTTGATCATAACGGGCGTAAATGATAAACAACAATTTGCAGTAATAAAACATAAATTTTGGCATTTTCTATATGCATATATATTTTGGCATTTATTCTTAATTTTGCTCAGGCATTCCAACATTGTATTTTAAGAATTTTGATAGTTTGTGTATTATAGTTGGTATCATGTTGCATCTCAATACTTGCATCAGAATATGTGGTACTTAAAGAATAGGATTATGATGAAAAATTAAAAACAACGATTCAAATTGATTTGCATATTTGCATCTCTCTTTTTTTATAATATGAAACATGATTTCATCAATCAAACGATGAAGGTACATACATGAGAACAAGGAGTCCTCTAACAATATTAGAAAAAGAAAAAAAATAATAAAAATAAAAAATAAAATAAAATCAAGAATGTGCCACATTCTTCCAACCAAGAACAGCAAAAGATAAAAGGTATTTCCTTAAACTTCTTAAAAGTAAAAGCCCATAAAGAAGCCTAGATTTCATTCTCTTCCGTAACTGTAAATCACCTAGGAGATGTTCTTTTCTTCAAAATTTTGTCCAAACTACCGAAAGAATGAACTTTTACAACAGACCTGCATTCTCAAACTTCATCCATGCAGAAAAACTATTTCAAGCAACATCTTTCAAGAAAAAAGTTTCCACAAATTATCGGGGAGTGCTCCTAAATGAACCCTTATTTCTTTAACCTGTTATTCTCAGTAGCCCATTGCTAACAATTGCAAGAAAAATTTGTTCATAATTGGTCCCTAGAGTCCACCTTAAATTTCTTGTTATGGATTTTGGAATAACTTGAAAACATTATATAGACATTGCTTCAAAAATGATACTGCTGGTTTGGCAGGGGACTACCATATCCTATCCTTATTATAAGTAAAATCTAACGATCAATGGGCATTTATCGCACAAACTTAACATAATTTCAAGTATTTAGGGATATGGAGAAGCCCAGAAAAGAAAACAGAGATGGTCACTTGTGGCTCAGCCCAAATTCTTGCCGTGTGATATGCAAACTAGGATCATATGTAGTCAACATTGAAAAGAAAGCATAGCCAACTTTCATAAAACTAAATTCCTATGAAGCATGGGCATAGACAAGCCAACACGTGATTTTTAGAAACTAAGACATGGAGAGATGGGGACGAGTTAATATAGGCAGTACAAAATTAGTTTTTTTTATTCTTTATTTCTTCAATAAAAATTAATATAATATTCATTTCTAGTGGGATGTACGGTCTTCCCTCTCTCATTTTTTCATCTATTTGAAACTCACTTCTTCATAATGATAGAAGGTTACAACCTTTCTTAATAAAAATAATAATTCACATGGAATGAAGAATTTTATGAACATATAAATTAATATAATACTCATAAAAGAAAGACCATAAAGTTTTTCCTTCTACACACTATCCCGTAGTTAAGAACCTATTAACACGCCTTTGAAATTTTCAATTTATACATCATTGTTGCTAATAAGAAATTTCACTCTCTAATCCAATTTACGCATTAAGATTCTCCATAAGTTCCCTCTTCTCCTTTTCACCTTTCTCTCCCTCTTACCCACTATTTTCCAGTTCCAACCTCCTGCCTCTTTTACAATCCCATGTAGTCTCCCTCCCCCTCATTCGCAGTGTAGTCTCCCTTACCTTAACCATATATGGCTCTCTGATGTTCAGACTCTTCAAAATGGACAAAGTACCCATGTCAACATGACATGGGTATGTCACATGTGTCAGATCTCTAAATTTCAATCGGACACTTCTTACTTCTTCTTTTTTTCTTTCATTTTTTTCTCCCTTTCTATTTTTCTTTTCCGGATCTGCTCTCTGTACACCTAGCACTGCCGCCAAGAGGGTGGAAGAAGGCGACGGTGCTAGATTTTCCCTTCTTTTTCTTCTTTCTTTTTTCTTTCCCTTCTCTACTTCTTTTTCCTTCTTCCCCTCTGTATTGATAGTTTAGGATTTTCTTTATATAAGATGAAAATGGATTCCATTCAATGCTACTTAGTGTTCCACTAAGTTCAAATTGCAATGAAGTCCTTCATTTTCCATTTTATGTAATATTTAGTAATTAACTTCCCATAATTAATAAAAGAACTCAAAATTCTATTTTATTCGTCTTTCCATTATTCAATACTCATTTCCTTCTTTGTAAACAATTATTTTGGTCTATTTAAAATGACATCTTAGATTAGTAAAAAAATTGAAATTTCAAAGACGTACCCATGTGTCAGAGTTCGAAATTTGGAAGCTTTTTAGTCATATCGTAATGTCATACATTTTAAAAAATAATATATCCGACACTTAGAGGGTGTTTGGTGGGATTAAAATTAGATTTTTTAGTAAACTGTGATAAAAAAATTTAAATATGTAGTTGAAAAGTTGTGGAACCAATGAAAAATGTGGTTAATATTGATTATTTGACTTTGACTAAGATTAAAATAAAATTTTAATCCAAATCAAACAAACTCTTAGATACATACCCGTAACCGAATCCGAACATAATAGATCTGGCCATCCCTTCCTCCCCATTTGGGCTCCCATTGCGTAGATCTCTCTCCACTATTAGATTTCAATATATCAAATTGTTCATATTATGTTTGGAAAAACTTCTTTGCTCTAAAGTTATGATTTCTCTTAATTTTTCTTATAAATGTGTTGGAGGTGAGTTGGCAGCATGTCCATTGCATGCCTGAAATAAAAAAATAATAAAATAATAAAAAATAAAAAGTGAGGACATGCCAGGTGGGTGTCTGGACTTGTTTGGCGTCCTTGGTCTGACACATGGGACACTGAAATTCCAGCCCCTGTTGATATGTCTATGCTTCAATGATAAATATAAACTGAGAGATGCACAAGTAATATTGTCAACTGTTGTCACTTCACCAAAACACTACAATGCTCACCTAATATCTAAAAGATTAACGCTAATATAAAACTGGTAACTCTAAGTGGCCTATATGAACCTCAAAAGTGAGCTACAGGCTAAAAAGTATAGCTACGCGCATGATGAGATTGTGATTCAAAATTTTAAAAAGCAATATCATCCAATATCTCCACATAAGGAGTTTATAGTCCTCGAATTTAGCACTCAAGTAGGAACAGGTTAATAATTTCTTCAGAGCAAAAGGCAAGTTCAATCACTTCTCGTGATGATAAAGGTATAGTACATGTCATGACATTCAGAAAAATAACCAGTACTCTAAAGGAAAGACCAAAAATGAGAAGCTAATACTTACTGCAATTGAAGCAAGAACTGGGTAAGGATCTGGTGCTTCATAAAGTTTCTGGTAAATGTTAAGAAAAGCATTTTCTCCAAATTTTGCTCTCTTGGTAAGATTATCAACCTCTTCTTGGTAACCCTTAAGTAACGAGTTGAACAAGCTCAACTTTTCTTCATTTGCAGCCTTCTTGAAGTCTATTAACAGATGAAAAACAAAATTGCTGACAACGTGATTAGGTTGATGAATATGGTCACCACAAATAAATGGTGTATTCATAATTTCTTACAATTTAGGAAGATTATAAATCTGCAAATTATGAAGAGTTAGGACAATGTTGAAAATCTGAAAATTCTGAAAATTATGAAATGTCAGAGTGGTGAAGAACAATGTGCTAGGGAATAGTAGAAATAATACCTCTAGTGCTTTCTGCAAGCTTCCGGCGATTTTTCTGGCTGTTTTCCTGATTTTCTGCAATCCTAAGCCCTTGTTCATCGAGGACGCTCCGTTCCCTCTCTAAATCAAAATCTGTAATAAAATATAGATATGTTGTTGATTTGAATCCATCATTTTCTGTTTTAGAATTAAAAATTACCTGTATTACCTTATATCTTAACGCACTATGTCTTGTACAAGAGAGAGTTTTTTTTTTTTTTTTTTTTTTTTTTTTAATTGTAATATTTAGTAATTAACTTCCCATAATTAATAAAAGAACTCAAAATTCTATTTTATTCGTCTTTCCATTATTCAATACTCATTTCCTTCTTTGTAAACAATTATTTTGGTCTATTTAAAATGACATCTTAGATTAGTAAAAAAATTGAAATTTCAAAGACGTACCCATGTGTCAGAGTTCGAAATTTGGAAGCTTTTTAGTCATATCGTAATGTCATACATTTTAAAAAATAATATATCCGACACTTAGAGGGTGTTTGGTGGGATTAAAATTAGATTTTTTAGTAAACTGTGATAAAAAAATTTAAATATGTAGTTGAAAAGTTGTGGAACCAATGAAAAATGTGGTTAATATTGATTATTTGACTTTGACTAAGATTAAAATAAAATTTTAATCCAAATCAAACAAACTCTTAGATACATACCCGTAACCGAATCCGAACATAATAGATCTGGCCATCCCTTCCTCCCCATTTGGGCTCCCATTGCCTAGATCTCTCTCCACTATTAGATTTCAATATATCAAATTGTTCATATTATGTTTGGAAAAACTTCTTTGCTCTAAAGTTATGATTTCTCTTAATTTTTCTTATAAATGTGTTGGAGGTGAGTTGGCAGCATGTCCATTGCATGCCTGAAATAAAAAAAATAATAAAATAATAAAAAATAAAAAGTGAGGACATGCCAGGTGGGTGTCTGGACTTGTTTGGCGTCCTTGGTCTGACACATGGGACACTGAAATTCCAGCCCCTGTTGATATGTCTATGCTTCAATGATAAATATAAACTGAGAGATGCACAAGTAATATTGTCAACTGTTGTCACTTCACCAAAACACTACAATGCTCACCTAATATCTAAAAGATTAACGCTAATATAAAACTGGTAACTCTAAGTGGCCTATATGAACCTCAAAAGTGAGCTACAGGCTAAAAAGTATAGCTACGCGCATGATGAGATTGTGATTCAAAATTTTAAAAAGCAATATCATCCAATATCTCCACATAAGGAGTTTATAGTCCTCGAATTTAGCACTCAAGTAGGAACAGGTTAATAATTTCTTCAGAGCAAAAGGCAAGTTCAATCACTTCTCGTGATGATAAAGGTATAGTACATGTCATGACATTCAGAAAAATAACCAGTACTCTAAAGGAAAGACCAAAAATGAGAAGCTAATACTTACTGCAATTGAAGCAAGAACTGGGTAAGGATCTGGTGCTTCATAAAGTTTCTGGTAAATGTTAAGAAAAGCATTTTCTCCAAATTTTGCTCTCTTGGTAAGATTATCAACCTCTTCTTGGTAACCCTTAAGTAACGAGTTGAACAAGCTCAACTTTTCTTCATTTGCAGCCTTCTTGAAGTCTATTAACAGATGAAAAACAAAATTGCTGACAACGTGATTAGGTTGATGAATATGGTCACCACAAATAAATGGTGTATTCATAATTTCTTACAATTTAGGAAGATTATAAATCTGCAAATTATGAAGAGTTAGGACAATGTTGAAAATCTGAAAATTCTGAAAATTATGAAATGTCAGAGTGGTGAAGAACAATGTGCTAGGGAATAGTAGAAATAATACCTCTAGTGCTTTCTGCAAGCTTCCGGCGATTTTTCTGGCTGTTTTCCTGATTTTCTGCAATCCTAAGCCCTTGTTCATCGAGGACGCTCCGTTCCCTCTCTAAATCAAAATCTGTAATAAAATATAGATATGTTGTTGATTTGAATCCATCATTTTCTGTTTTAGAATTAAAAATTACCTGTATTACCTTATATCTTAACGCACTATGTCTTGTACAAGAGAAAGTTTTTTTTTTTTTTTTTTTTTTTGATAAGTAATCAAGTAATTTTATTTATAGCACTGGATCGAAAAACACCAAAAAATGGCCCCAACTGAGACCTGTTGCCCAACCTTTAAGCAAATCCCGACAAAATACATCCTTCACTAGTAATATTTAATAATTCAAATAAGATACTTCATTTAGTTCAACAGCAACACCGCAGAGCATACTTTCACTAATGTTAATTGCAGGAAAAAAGAGAGAATAAAACTACAAGATTATAAACTAAACGACACCGAAAATTCACCTAGCAATCACGTTTAATAATGCTTAAAACACGGGAAAATCATAACTAAAACAGATAAAAACATTACCTGAACAATGATAAGAATTAAAAATGGGAAATCTTACGAAATTTCAAAATAAAAGTGAGTAATTCTACCTTTCCAGAAGGTAGCGACGGCAGGAACTGGAGTGGAAGACGACGAAGAATTCGAAATGTCTCTTTCCGATCCTCCTCCTTGCGACGCCTCCATTGATGATCTCACTACACGACCGACCCTCCACCTCTACTTCGATTCACTATGTATGTATAAACAAAAATCAGATGCTCAATCCAATCCCCCAGGAATTCGTAATTGTAATTTAATTGCTACAGAGGATTTTCTGGGTTTGATGGATCTGGATTCTTGATCGAGTACATTTTACCCTTCATTAAATTGAGTGCTATATAAGATTTTTAATCATTTTATATTGATTTAAATTTTATTTGATGCTATTAGATTTTGTTGGTCACTTTTTTAAAAATTTATTTTTAATCATATATAATTTTAATAAAAAATTTCGAACATAAACTTAATTTTTATTTTTTATTTTTTAACTACTTGTTTTCTAAAAACAACAATTTACAAAATCTATTTTCGAAAATATAGTGTTTACCAATTCTTTCAATGAAAATATTTTGAGATTATTTTTCGATTGTATTGAAATTTTTGCGGTGTCTTATACAATTATAGAACTAATCTTCTTTTTATTTTTATTTTTCGAAAAACTCATTTAGGAATTGTTTCAATGCTCACCGAACTTTGGGTAACGTCACTTCCACTCACCGAACTTTAACTTGCATTAGATCACTCACCAAACTTTACAACGTTGCACTCCATTCCTCACCCATGCTAATCCCCTCACTAACTGTGCATAGGTGAATGACGAAACCAACATGTGGCCGTTAAATGCCAACATGGATTTAGGGTTACACAAATTCTCGAATTAAAAAAAGAAATTGAAACCTTCCCATTTATTTTTGCCGTCCCATTCATTCATTCTCCTCCCCAGATGTTAACTCTAAACCCCAAATCCATCTATTCAAATCAAACCCCAATTCCAAATTTGTAAACAATTGCGACCCGTATATTAACAATCCAGCACTTTTCGACGACCAAGCCATCCCAACGAAGCTTGGATTCGTGAAGAGAGGGTGTTGAAACCGATAACATGGATACAAGGAATAGAGGTAATTCAAAATTGTGTCATAACTGTAGCACATTCAGCTGTTCATTGTGTGTTTTACGGTAACAAAGAGACTCTTTTACATATATTAGATAAGTTATTAGATTTTGGGAATCTATACTCGAAATCTACTGGGAGGGAAAAGCTTTACTGAATGTTTTGGAGTAAAAAGTTTTGCTTATGGGTCTGTATATTGTTATGAAAAAATATGTATACAGCTAAATTTGAGATGCAATGTGATGTTGTGTACTGTTATACACATGGCTTCAAAAAAAATGCGGTGTATTGTGAAAACAAAATTTGTTGTAGTTGTTGGTTTGTGCAGACACATTGTAAGGTTTTAATTTTTTTTACCTCTCAATAATGTAGTTTTGCATTTAGTTTCCATAAGAACTGTCCAGTAACATTGAAGCTATAGTGGGTTTTTTGAGGCGGTTGGAAGTTTTTCCATAACAACAGTAGTTTTGCATATTATTATGTATATCATTTACCACATTATTTGTTGTGTAGAAAAGAACAAGGGAATTTGCCACAATTGTAGATATCTAGGCCACCAATTGCAGGACTGCCCAAAAAAGCAACGATGCCGAAATTGTTTTTCAAGCTTTCTGAGGTGGTTGGAGGTTGGAAAAAAGACCGAAAACATAGGAAAGTTATTCATATGTTTCAGTCGAGATTGTAGATTTTTCACATGGAGTAAGGTTTTGTCCAACATGTAGATATTATTACAAAATGAAGGACAGTCCAGCAGTGCGAAAGACGATCTTGGATCAAGATGCATTTTGTATGGGAAAATGTAATTCGACACCTCCAGTTGATGAGTTGTCGAGTATGTTGGAACATTGCGCTGGAATTATCGAACAAAAAGGCATCAAGATAAGCCTCAACATAACCATGCGCAAGGGAAAAAGAGAGACCGAAGAGAATGCGGAACAAAAGTGAAGTGAATCGTCCATCTATTCTACCCACAAGCTTGATGAGAATCACTAGTTTTTAATGTTGTAATGATGTAACATTTAGTAGACTTTAGGTTCAATGGTTGTTATGTTATTGCCACTTCGAGTTGAATGTAGGTGCAATGATTGTAGTTGCCGGATGTTTGTACTAAATGTTGTTAGTTTAACGTTGAGCTAATTTGGCAAGTAAATTGCTATATTGCATACTAATTCTTTATGAGATTCTGCTTCTTTTTATGTGTTTTGCATTTTGGGGCAAGTAATTCTGCTACTGCGAATAGCAGAGGCTCTTTGTGTAGCATATTTCCAGAGGTAATGAACGGAGGAATGGGTAAAGATATGACTAGATTGTAATAGTTGATGAGGTGCAGTGCTAATTGAAATCTGCCTTTAGGTTTTCTACAATTATTTTTAGTATTTAGAGAAAGTATTTTCATCTTATATTGTGCTTTTAAATTTTCAATAAGTCCTATCATTGGTAGAAATGAGAATAATGAAAAAAATGAAATCTGTCTTTGCTCTCCTGTAGTGGATCCAGTCCACCACAGAGAGTAGAAAAGGTACAGGTTTAGAACATTGTAAAACACTACCTATAAAAGTCTAATGATTTATTATCTTGTATAACTAATGAAGATGTTATTTGCATTATTATTGATGTCTCCGCATATGTAGGAACCAGGTTTGGGAGAGTGGGGTTAACTGCAGTTATGTGTCAAAGGCAGAGGAATGCCGAATTAGTCTTATATGAGATAATGAAAAGGCAAGCATGAGAAACTTGGAATATTGGGATTATTCCAAGAAAACAGATGTTTTGATAACATAGATTATTAAGTTTGAAGGAATTTCCAATTTGTTCAATTTAAACTAAATTGAGTAGATAGACAAAGGAGCAGAAAAATCAGTTCCTGATTCATTTCCAGTACAAACTTGGTTGCAACATGAACTATAAATGAAATGAATCTGGTCAAGTCATAAACTGAAAAGATGCAAATCATCTCTAAATAGGGTTAGAGAGGACTTATATGGAGAGACAACTTTGCAGAGTTATCTTCTCAAATGCTAGTTTGGTCTTAATAAGTTTCATTTTGATGATTTTTCTTAGAACCGAAAAAAAAAATCGGAAGGCAGAAAACCTCCATTAAACAAAACAAAACAAAAACCTGCCATTTCTATTTTTGCTACCACAATATGGAAGGCAGAAAAAATGCACACAATAGAACACAAATACACAATAGGAATCCAAAGGCTGTCTTCATTAGAACTATCAACTTTAAGTCAGTAAACTGCCTCGGTTTAGTTACATACAACCTTCATCTAACAAATTGTGCCTCCATTACATTTAGCTACATATATGTGCAAGTTAAATCGTAAAAAAAAAAAAAAAAGAAGAACAGATGTTGCGTGTTGGATTCAATCACAATGTACAACTTCCAGCAACCAAAAGCGTCCTATGTAAACCAAATTCTGAAGCTACACAGTTTTTCCTTCAAGATGTCTATTTACGTCTACTCCGGTTAACTCTTGGTGCTCTACAACTTGAAGTATTCGTTCATGTAAGTTCATCCTCCTTTTATTGGAGTTTAATCTGCTCAGTCACTAACATGTCAGTCATAGGCATTGAAAATAACGGCCCATGATTTATACATGTTGTTTCTGATTGCATCTCGACCCTAGGAGTAGGCATGAAATGGAAAGTTTGTTGTTCTCTCTATGCTTGGCTGGACCCTAAACCAGTACCTCTATCCGGCGTAAGTTTTCCCTAATAATTGAAAGGAATATAAGTTATTGGGAATACAATACTAAAACAACAATTAGATTTGTACACGTGTACAACAAATTAAGAGCGAAAGCACTTAACATCTCTCTTGTTGTCGACATCAAGAGACCTCCAACACCTTACTGGCTCCAAAGGAGCCGCAACCCAGTCCTACAAAATAGTGTTTGAGTACTTTGTCATAGATTGGATTAAAAACAACAATCAAATAGCATTGAAGTAAGTACTCATTAGGGAATTTGCATATGGCCTGCTGTGATATCTTTTGTTATGACCCTGTAGTCCACATAATGAGCATGTCATTGACACTCTTCCTTTTCTCTTAACAATAGATTTTCCTTGCGAGTGTTCTGCCACATCTTCCTCTGCTTGCCTCCTCCATTTCTGTTACTTTCTTCCCCGTTGTAGAACAATCCACGAAGGTGGCATGATGGGAAGAGTGTCCAATTGGGGCCACAATTTTTTCCCGTTAATCGGATTCATAATGTGATCATAGCACATAAAATATGTGTCAACTGTATAGCAGTTGTCAACATAGTCTTCGGGTTCATTTCTGCATTCTCATATAACAGCAACAGCATGACTGCATGGAATCCCCATCAAGTCCCACCTCCTACATGCATAGGTCCATTCTTCTAAGTCAACACATAGTCCTACTTCTGCAATCCACTTACCATCTAGGCCCCCCTGGAAAGCGTAAGGTGCATTCAGATGACATATCTGTGATCTTAGCTAGTCTTTTTTTAATCCTTGGACACAATCGACCTTCAAAACTTCTTATCATAGTACGATGCTTCTCAATCATTTTCATAAATCCCAATTGTATATCCATGAGTATCGTTAAGATGAACTTCTCTCTATCGTCAATCAACATCTTAAGGAAAATTTCGCACAAGTTATTCAACAAAATATCACTTCGCGAATGTGTCCTGAAATGAGATTTACTCCATTCAGCCGGACGCCTTTTCATCGGCCATTTGTAGGCATCTTCACTTAGTTGTCGAATTTGTTGCATCCACTGTCTATAGTCAGCTATTGTAGTTGATTTAGCAGCCCTCCAAAGAAAATCCTTCAGACTCCTTCCCTTGAATCCCGCACTGAAAAAGTTCGTATACATATGCCTTATACAGAATCTATGCTCAATCGTCGGAAATAACTCGTCAATGACATTACTTAAGCACTTCTGTCATCCATCATCACAGTCCAATCGGTACCATTACCCATATGGATATCCCTAGCCAGATATCTCATATACCATCTCCATGCAATCATGTTCTCTTTCTAGACAACAGCATAAGCAATCAGGTAGATGCAGTCGTTCGCATCTAGGCCGACTACAGTTATCAGTATACCCCCCAAACAGGGGCAGACCCAGAGACTTCAGACTGTGGGGTCAAAAATGAAATTTTTTTCGAACAACATATCATTAACAAAAATAAATTGATATGCTACTACAATTGTAGCCTACGCGTTTTCATACTTTGAAAACATCGTATAATTACATCGTTATCAATATTGTCAAGTACATCGCTTTCAATATATGCAACCAAACTATCACTTAACCATTGATCTCCCATTCGATTACGTAGTCGATTCTTGACAATCTACATTGCAGAAAATACTCTTTCTACCGTAGCAGTTGCAACTTGAAGAATTAACACCAATGTTACAAGCCTATAAACTAATGGGTACACCTCATGTTTTTTCGTCACAACCAAGGTTTCTGCAAGATCATTAAGGCCTTGTAACCCTTCAAAATCTTTGTGAGAGCGCATATCAATAATATACATCTGAATTTGCTCTTCAAATGCCAAGATCTCTATTGGTTTAAAATCTTTGGGATAATACTCACACAATTGAATTAACTTATCCTTGTTGAAAGCAGAGAATGAATTATCCGGATACAAGCATGCAACACAAAGGAGTAAGTCACTATTTACCTCAGAGAAACGATCATTCAACTCTTGAATTTGCATATCGATGATAGCATAGAAGAAATCCACATGAAAATGATGTAGATTTGTAATTTCTTGAGTGTTACGCCGTAAACGGCCTAGAGGTATAAACATATCGTCCATATTAGGAACATCAATATTGTACCTTTCGCAAAAGCAGGAAACTGTTCTTAAAAATGATTCTCATTCATTGTCCTTCATTGCTTGAAGTCGTTCTTTACGTATTTTCACTAATTTCATAGCATTGACAATATCTTGATCTCTTCTTTGTAATGATCTTGACAATTCATCTGAAATACCCAATACCTTTTTCATGAGATACAAACTAAATACAAAATCAAATGTCAACATAGATCCCAACAAAATACGTGCTTCCCCTCGCTTTCCACAACTAGTATCATCAGTGGCAATCATCTCAACGACATCAACTGTAGCAGAAAACATGATAATCAAGTTAAGTAAAGAATTATAGTGAGAGCCCCAACGAGTATCACCAGGTCGCTTAAGAGTAGTTTCTTGATTAAGGCCCTTTCCACTTGAGATTTCACCAAGATCTAATGATTCAACAACTTCAAGCATCTTCTTCTCTCGAAGAAGATCACATCGCTTAGCCGATCCACCAACAACATTTGCCACTTTATTCACTAAAGTAAAGAGTTCTTAAACCAGGATCCGAAGGTAATTCTGCTAAATCAATTTTATCCCAAACATCTCTTTGACTCCCGGTATTTGATATTATTTCTTCTTGGACATCTTGTTTTTTTTTTTTTTTTTTTTGAACACTCGTTTCAGAATTAATTTGCTCTCCACTTGAACATTCGAATTTTCGTTTAAAATATTTCTCCATGACTGTTAAAAAAAATAAATTCAACACAGAATCACATATCAATAAATAAATAACATATATCAGTTTTCATCAAAACATAACACTAAATTGATAATAAACAACAATTAATTGAATTCCATAAACAATTCTAAATCCCCAAATTAGAGAAAGTCAGACATTACTTACTTGGAATTAGAATTGGAATTGAGGTCTAACTTCTAAATTCCAGCCTTCCAGCCTCCAGGAACTTCCAGCAGCAGTGAGCTACTGAGCTCAGTACATAGTAGTCACTGCAGTGAAAAATTTTTATTTGGAACTATAATTAATAATTTAAATGATTTTTCCCAAATTGTAAAAAATCAATTCCATTATCCATACCATACGGTGATTTACGGTCCATTCCATACTTTCATACAATCATACGGTTCACACCAAAATGACCAAATCAGTGAGTGTGAGTCGATGACAATGAATCAGAATAATGAAGATTTCATTTAATGTGTTCATCCAATTTCATTTAATATGTTCATCCAAACCCTACAAAATTAACTTACCGAAAGGCGAAAGTGGAACACGAAGGTGCTGTAGTGCAGAAATCGGTGGAAATTTGGAAAATGAAGGCTTCGCCCTTCGCGCCTGCCGCCTGCGCCGCTGCTGTTTGGGAAGAAATCGGTGGGGACTGCACTGGCCGCTGGGGAGAGTGAGAGTTGGGAGATGGACCGAAGACAGGGGAGACAGGGTGGAGTGGATAATGGATTGGTCTTGGTCTTAACTCTTAGGACTTGGATTAATTGGATTGAAGTGGAATGTGGATAATGGATTTACATTGGGCTCACGGGCTGCTGCAAAATTATTTAATTGATTGATTTAATTGGATTTGGAACCCAGAACCATTTCAGCAGCATAAACCCAAAAAAAAAATGGAAAAAAAACTGTGGGGTCATTTGACCCCACATGACCCCATGTGGGTCCGCCCCTGCCCCCAAACACCACGAAGGTGACACCCGTCTACTCCAATTATCTTTCACACCCCAGTTGAAACCCCGCCTTGCAAGCACTAAAATAAATATAGACACCTTGAAATACTTGATCATTAAGTGTTATCATCACCATTGACCCTGGGTTGAATCTCAATACCTCTGCTGCATAGGACCTCAGTCCGACAAATTGTTCTTCGATAGTCCCGTTTATCATCTGCTTTGCATACCTTCTTTCTTTCCAAGCGACATTTCTAGTAATATTTATCTTCAAGTCCTCATTTACGGTCGCTTGCATACTTTTCATTTTCCACTCCGGATCTGCCTTAAACTGCTCAAAATACCGATGGACTATGAACATATAGTTGCAGTGACGATTATATTGGTCCCGACTACATGTGTGTTTAGGCGTATAGGACTTCACTTGCACCGTATCTAAATTATTCATCTTCGAAGCCCATATTCTCCATTTGCACTCTGCTTTACATATGCCTTAAACTCTTCTTTCGTCATTTGACTTATACTTCACATTGTATCCATTTACTACATCATACGTCCGAATAGCCTTCCTAAATTCTTAAACAGAACTAAACAACTGCCCAACCAAAAGTGTGGATCCCAGATATCCATTTCTGAACTGAACTCTAGAAACCGATACCCAACATCATCATCAAATGAGATAGCCGACAATAGTTCTTCAGATGATGGACATTCCAAATCATCAGCCTCCTAGTCTTCGTTGTGTTCCGTTCCTGTATGATCATCTTCATCTTGTTCGGTTGCACCCCCATCACAACCCAACTTAATTCCTTCCATTACATTCTTGTCGAATTCCAAATTGTGTTTCCTAGATGATATATCATTATCGAAATCATTGAAGTCGGAGTCATCCTCCGCATCTGTTAAAACATCTTTCAATTAATAACTATGGGTATAATTATTTGACTTTTGACACACTATGGGTATCATTATAAAAGAAATGCATTTATTTCATCACAAGAAGATGACATCTATTTCAACCATCCAACTTTGATAGACACAATGTTGTGATAAGATAACAATGCCTTGAATAAATCAAAAAAAATCTAAAGAGACATCACAGCATTGCCCAAAAATGATGACCACGCAAATATGTCATTAACAATAAAGCATTATAACATATATCATATTCTACGCGGATGCAGAAATCAGGCATTCTCTACAACCTTTTTTGTCGAATTATTATGGTCAATTTTGATATTTTCCACACATAACTCCGACCAGTTAAGGGGGTGTCGACAATAAAAAAACATAAACCGAAACGCAAATAGAGAATATACGCATTTACCGTCATGTGGTCAGTCATTTGCAAATATTTGATAATCAAACTCTGTGTGTCTTGGAGGTAGCATCGAAGGGGTATGCTGGTGGGTCAAGTGGAAGATGTTGTCGGGTTAGGGTTCTTCAAAAAGGGGAGACTCTGATATTGGCCATGGTAATAAGGTGAAATCATGTTTTATTTCGAGAATTTGTGTAAACCCAAATCCATGGTGGCATTTAACGGCCACATGTCAGTTCCGTCGTCCACCTGTGCAGCAGTTAATGAGGGGATTAACGAGGTGAGGAATGGAGTGCAACGTTGTAAAGTTTGGTGAGTGATCGGGTGCAAGTTAAAGTTCAATGAGTGGAACGTGACATTACCCAAAGTTCGGTAAGTGTTGAAACAATTAACTCAAGAACATAGTATCCAATTTCAAAAATATTTAACTAGTTAGTTTATAAATACTCTTAAGGTGTATTTGAATGCATTTATTTTCATTGAAAAATATTCATCCAAATTCTTATTTTAAAGTGTTTGATTGCTATCTTTTCCATTGAAAATATTTTTTTTTAAAAGAAAAATATTTTCTTTGGAGAGTAAATTTTTGTTTTCCTCAAAATAAGGAAAATATTTTCTTTTTTAGGTGATATTTTCTATGTCCATAGAAGTTTTGAAAGAAGAAAATATTAATTGTGCATTGAGATATTTCTTTTTATGATCCTCAACTATTATCTCTTACAAATTTGATATACAACGTATAGATTTTATTTTATTTTATTTTTTATGTAATACATGTCTAATAGTGTATATTAACTAATTTGTTAAGTTTAATATTTTATTCAATGAGTCCATCATTTTATAATTTATATCAAGTTTACAACTATCGATCAAATCTGAATCACACTTTAAAAGAAATCACCCTTGATTTGCAAATTTATCGTTCTTATTTTACCTTTTTAATGTTTATTGATACCCCTTATATTCATATCCAGTTATCCATCATATTTCATAACTTAATGTATGAAAAATTTTGTTGACCCGAACTCACTCGAACATGGTCTAAAATCTTGCAAATTCCAAAATGGTGTCCTAAAATTTCATAACCAAATACGTCGTTGCACTAAATTTCGTCGAATGAAACACGTTTCTGTTAGAAAATATCAATGCAAAATATTTTTCAAAAACGTACGTTAGTCACTGGAGAATATAAAATTGCTAATTGGTCCCAAACTTGTTAAATTTGTAACAATGTTACTATACCTGAAATAATAACTTATAGTTTGGACCCTAGACTTTTCAAAGATTACAATGAAGCCCCAAATTACTTTCTGATTCTTAAATACTTAGGCCCCTTTTGATTTCTATTTTTCTCTCACTTCTTTTTAATCACGCATTTTTCATTAAAATAATATTACACATAATCAAAAACTTTTTATTCACACATTCTCTATCAATCTACTATTCCAAAATTCATTTTCCTTAAAAATGCGTGTCAAACGCCCTCTTATATTATCACCAATCTCTCTTAAATCCATTATATCTTTATCTAAAATTCCATTTCCTTAAATGTTCACTTTGGTGTCTTAAAAATTGAAAGGTAACTTTGTAACGCCCCGACCCGCATTGACGGAAACGTCACTCAAACCATTGTACCTTAGCCGTAAAGTTAGTTCAATATATTTTTAGTAGAAGGTATAAAGATTAAAATTTTAAAATTTAATTAAAAAATCTCTTTTTTTTATTTAAACAATAATCCAATTCTAAAAGAAAACAATTTCAAAAATATTTTTAGAATGGGTTCCATGCATGTAACGACTATTGACGTGAAATTTTGGCAAAACTTAAAAAGTAATGTTGTTGTTCCAGTTTTTGTCTCAAATAGTAATTGTCAAAATAAATTTGTTTTCATAACTATCGACCTTAAAACTTCGTCAAATTTTTAATGTAAGGTAGTAAACTCCTTATAATATGACATATTCAAAAACTAGCTTCCATCGACATCATATGGGGTATTAAAATATGAGAAAATTGCAGTCGAGGTACCAAATCTTTCGTTTATTAGCAGACTTTGCCCAAACCTTTAGTTTGTGCCACCGAAGGTACCAACCTTTCAAAAATATGCACTGAAAGTTCAAATAGATGGAAACCGTCCGTTTGACCATTAGTTGACCAAGAAAAGTAAATGTTGACCTATTTTGACTAATTGAAAATGGTAAAAAGGTAAAAGTTACTTAACCCTATAATAAAACAATTAAAATAAATAACTAAAACATAAAAATAAAAAAAAATTACTATTCATCTTCTTCTTCACCCACCCCCACCCCCAAACAAAAAAAAAATTTACTATTCATCTTCTTCTTCACCCACGCCACCCCCACCCGCACGTACCCTATCCCACCCCACCCCATCCAAAACAAAAAATAGAAATTAAACAGCCACCTTTTTCTTCAACCACCCCACTGCACCCCACCCCACTGGCTCCTGCCCAGTGAGCTCAATCCTCAAATAAAAATAAAAATAAAATAAAAAAACCCTATTTACCTCAGTCCTCAAATGCTAGAAGGAGCCTATACAACGTCAGGAAATAAATCTGCTAGTCGGCGGCGACAGTTTTTGGTTTGGCTTTAGTCAAAATGAAATCGGCTATGGTGTTTGTTTTTTTTCCAATTGGATCCAATGGCTCACTGTCTGCAGAAATCCGGGGAGGATGAGGGGAGAGATTTGGGCTAATTTGGAATTTGGACCATTTTCACAGACAAAGCATAATGAAATTTAGGTAGTGGAATCAACTTTCAATATAGGAAACGTTGTTCGCACCGTAGAAAATGATTGATTACGAAGATGGAAAATTTCTTGTAAGAAAATGGTTTTCTTACATTGCTGGACCTGCTGGTGGCTGGTTTAGGGGTGGGGTGGAGTGGGTAGGGGTGAAGAAGACAACCATTTTCATTATTTTCTTAATTTTTTGATTTTTTTCTTTATTTTTTGATTTTTTTTCAATTTATTTAATATATTAATTATCAAGTTACCATTTTACCCCTTCAAATTTAGTCAAAATTGGTCAGAATTTACTTTTCTTGATCAAATAACGGTCAAACGGACGGTTTCCATCCATTTGAAACTCCGGTGCATATTTTTTAAAGGTTTGGTACCTCTTGTGGCACAAACTAAAGGTTTGCACAAAGTCTGCTAATAAACGAAATGTTTGGTACCTCGACTGTAATTTTCCCTTAAAATATTATTCAAAACTCAGCAGCGACCCGGTTGAAAGGTAAACTAGTGCAATTCACTTAAAATGGTATATAAAATTCTACCGACATCAAAACCACATGATTTCAAATTTATTCAGTAGCTAATCCATGAGAATATCAAATCCAATTGGTTTCATCCAAAAATTTCAAGTAACGAGTGAGTTATGAAATTTTGAAAAGAAGGATAGAAGCTGAAAAACAAAGACAGCACCCAGCATAGTTTATTTTATGTGACATATAACCTTTTACCGATATTGGATTGACATGATTCCAATTTTATTCAGTATCTAACTTATTAGACTATCCAATCCAATTGGTTTCGTATAAAAATACCAAGTAACGAAAGAGTTATGATTTTTTTAAAGATGAGGCAGAAATTGAAATTTCTGAAGAGATATCAAAACTTTAAGTCGCTAACTTTTTTTTTATACAGTGATTTGTAAATTTATTCCTATGACGTATATCTACTTTAAAACATAATTTATTCATAACGAATGTTCGTAAAATAGATCCACACAATATTCATAGGAATCGAATTTAAAGAAAGTGTAAACATCTCAAAATCAACTAAAGATGTAAATCACCGGCTTCTCCATAACATGTTGCATCATCCTTTACCATCATCTACGCCCCAAAAAAATCCATTCAACCTATAGGAAGGGAATTAACCCACGAGTTTGAAACTCAATAGATGTCATCGGTGTAATTCGTTATCAAATTAGAAATTTCGAACTATAGATTCATACCGTCACACGTAGATGGATTTCCAACAAAATCCAATTACTATAGTATTATCATAACATGTAGAGCCGGAGAATGATCATTCAAACTATTGTAGTGCCGAAGCACCGTACCCGAAGGTATCATTTCATTTAAATATTTATCGAAAAATCAGATTTGAAAATGAATGAACACTTGCACCTCTACCTACCTTTAATTTTCTTGGATAAAAGAACAAAATGTATAGAAAGTCTTCCTTCTTCTCACCCTTATTATTCCTTAAACTTAACTTGATATGCAATATATTTTTTTGAGAGAAAATGAGATGAAATTCGAATTTGAAGATGAGTGTAATGAAAAAGTGACATTCCACTTCTATAACCTTTCTTTTTAATGAAAAATTAAGTGGGTGAGTTGTATTATCATTAAATTTAGCCTAACTAAGAATTTGAAGAGTTTCTAAACCATAAAAATATTTTATATGAAAGTTTTATAAAAAATATCTACATAGTGATTCGAACTTAGGTTGCCTTTATGAAATACCATGTAGATGACCATTGTGGCAACCCAGTTATTCATTAAATTTTTGTAATCAATTTTACTTAAACTTAATCTCTTAAATTGCTGGGCTTTTAATTAACTTATGATTTGGGCTTTCGTAATCTTACATGACTTGGACTCCAAAACCGGACTTGCAACTTATACGTGTTCTTGTCTTCCACTGCATCTTAGGCGATGCTTGAGAACCTCCATAAAGATTCTCACTCAATATCATTATATGTTAATTATATTCATAAAAAATTTCTTTTTATAAATGTGTCATATTTTAATTGCATTAAGGTCCCTGATGTTTACTTATTATCACACATAAGTCTCAACATTTTTCATCATATTTTTTATCCTCAACCTCTATAAATTAGAAAATATTATCTATGATCAAGGTTTTCGTCAGAAAATTTATTAACATACTTTAAAAAAATAAGGGGCATCTATTTAGTTGCATTTTTTATTTCATTTTATTTTTTGTTTATTTAAAAATACGATGGATAATAAGTCTTTTTACGTCATCTTAAATAAATTTTTGGATGTAAATCATCATAAAAAAAGATTTGTAAATTAATGGAAGATTGATAATAAGAATGCAACGCAAGAAAATCGAGGAATAATTATGACAATAGGCAAATGTTAGAAAAATTTAACACAATTAAAAATGGGGTGCATTTATAACAAATTGAGGCCTCTATATGGTCTCCATAATTTTTAATGCTTTAAAAGGGACTTGATTTGAAAAATCATTTTATAAAAACTTTTATCCAAATTTTATTGACATCATTACAACAATACTCTTTTCTAATTTTTACGAGAAACCGTGAAAAAAAAAACTTATTTTGTTCTTTCTCACGTGCAACCCCCTATTAATTAACAACTACACATTGAAACGTAATCGAAGATTTGTTAAATCGGAGCCTGCAATTTTATTTTATTTTTTTCTAATTTAGTTCCGATAAATATTCGTATTACCCAACACACTCATTTGAAGCCGTCCGAGATTATATTTAACTATATGTGACACGTAGAACAATTCGAATAATGAAATTGCTTTGCCCTTCGGAACATATCCCAGTGGTGCAAAAAACAAGGGTGATATATACTCAATCTTGCTGGCAGCCGCAGTGTGAGAGTTCGATTCCTAAAACGTGGATTGGAACTCTTTGTGGGCACCAATGTACAGACAGCTCTTGTTCTCTAACCTGTTGGGGCACATCCTGCAATTAACCTCTCTCACGATACTCCAGGGGCGGAGCGATGAGGGACTTTTAAGGTTGGGGTTCAACCTAAATAATGAAGTTGCTTTAGGAAATTTTATTGAAAAATTTGTTATATAAGTAATAAAAGGTAACTGATTAGTGAGTTCTTGTCCAAATAAATAATGAATTGAAAACCTTTTAAATACTAGTCATTGGATAATTATATTGAATTATTTTAATAACAGTGTGTTGACACATAAAAATTCAGCCCAAATCGAACAGCCCAGAGAATAAAGCCCAATTGGAGGATCCCCAAATCAGATAGCCCAAAGAACGAAATCCAATTGAACGAATCAAGGTGAATGCCCAAATAAGGGGCCCAATAGTGCGGTAATGCCATCGTCCAAGTTTGCAAGTCGCTCAGAGTCTGAACGAATAGAGTGGCATACGGTCGTCCAAAGTCTCGCCCAAATCTTCAAGTCGCCCAAGGTATCAACAAGCATAACGCATTATGATGCAGTTATTGAGGCAGTTGCTAAAGTAACTTTATCACGTTCCACGACTCAAGGGATTCAATCGAAAGCGGTTGAACGATGCAAGATAATGGCAGCAGTTAAAAGGACAGTTGCATGACAAAATGGCCACTACAAAGAAAGTGGGTAGTTATAGGGCGATCAAGCAGTTTTTTAGAGCAGTTAATCACAAAGGGATCGCCTATGAAGTATAAAGGGAGAAAGAATTTAGAAGCAAAGACCGAATCCAAAACTCTCAAACAGAGAATATGTAATTTTCATTCCTTTAGCTTTTAGACTTAAACATTTCCTTTTCTGTAACTCGTGTGCTTGCGCCCCTTAGAGGCACGTTGTTTTCCGTTTCCAATTGTAAAGTTCATCGCCAATAAAAAGAACACCCCTTTTTAGGACTTTGTCTCAAGAGGTTTCGTCCCTTACACAATCGTCTAATTCTCTTTAATTGTTAGCGAATTAACCCGCGCGAAACAATTTGGCATGCCCAGTGGGACAGTGGTGTTAGGTGTTGAAAGTGCAAAAGGAGAAACAGCATGCCTCAGAGATCCGACAAGGAAGGAGCAAGTCAGGGAGGAATCCAGTCTGTAATCGAGCGATATGAGGAGCAACATGCCTCTCCACGAACAGATGGACAAAATCAGAGCAGTAACAGTCGTTACGAACCAATGACGGAGCTGAGTCCTCGAACCATGCGTGCATTGCTTGGAGAACTCACGCAAGACGTCGTTGAGCAGGTAAATCTCCGAAGTATTCATAATATGGAAAGATTTACACAAAGTGGTAATGCACACTATGACAATATGGCCAAACAACTAAAGACATTGAACGAAACAATGAATAAGTTAGTAGGCCAAATATGTCAGCCGGCTATACCTCTCACAAGTCACTTTCAAACTAGGACGATCGTAGGACATAATCCTTCGGTCCCAAATCCAAGTCAAGGGGTAGAACCACTTGCTGGCCCCTCTACTTCAAACCAAGGAGGTGCTACAATACCAAATCAAAGTAGTAGTAGTGGTATGCCTAACTTGGGGGGTAATCCAAACGTGAGAGATAATGTCCTAAACAATGGACATAATATTCCACATGGTAACGAGGGGGTAGATGTCCAGGCTAATGGTAATGGCCTTAATTATGGTAATTTTGTTACCAATCAAGGACCAAACATCAGACCTCATGCAAATCAACCGGTTAATTAGCCTGTAGGAATTTCATATGATCCCAATGTCATATTGAGAAATCAGATTATGGAAATCGTGCAGGATCAGATGGCCTTTGGTGTGCGTCCTGTCATTAGACCGACTTACACAAAGCCATATCCTGATTGGGTTGACCAAGCATATCCATGGCCTAGAGGGTACAAAGTGCCAGAATTCTCACTGTTTACTGGTTTGGGAGAGGTGTCTACCCTGGAACACATAGGGCGATTCACGTTACAAAGTGGTGATGTAACCGATTACCACAAAATGAGACTTTTCCCTAGTTCGTTAACAGGAGTAGCTTTCTCCTGGTTCATTAACTTGCCAGCGAACTCTGTTCAAACATGGCAACAACTGGAACAGTTGTTTCATGCTCAGTTTTACAAAACTGAATCTGAAGTCACTTTGGCTGATTTGGCAAATTTACGTCAAATGCCAAATGAATGGGCAGAAAGTTTTCTCCAAAGGTTCAAAACAGCAAGAAGCAAGTGTTTTGTACCTTTGCCCGAAAAAAAATTTGTCAAAATCGCATAAGGCTGCTTAAGTTTTGATTTAAAAAAGAAGTTCCAAGACAAGGAATTTCCCGATCTTTTCCAGTTAAGTGCGAATGTCATTAGATATGAGCGATTGATAAGAGAAGAAGAACAAATAAAAAATTCTAGCAAAGGGACTTACTACAGAGACCCGAATTTTGACGTTCATACCATCTATGACGACTCGTATGATCAGGCCGAAATGTGTTTGGCCGAATTAGTAAAAGGGGATACATATACTTGTCCCATAATGGCCAAACCTAGACCNAGTTATGATTTCTCTTAATTTTTCTTATAAATGTGTTGGAGGTGAGTTGGCAGCATGTCCATTGCATGCCTGAAATAAAAAAATAATAAAATAATAAAAAATAAAAAGTGAGGACATGCCAGGTGGGTGTCTGGACTTGTTTGGTGTCCTTGGTCTGACACATGGGACGCTGAAATTCCAGCCCCTGTTGATATGTCTATGCTTCAATGATAAATATAAACTGAGAGATGCACAAGTAATATTGTCAACTGTTGTCACTTCACCAAAACACTACAATGCTCACCTAATATCTAAAAGATTAACGCTAATATAAAACTGGTAACTCTAAGTGGCCTATATGAACCTCAAAAGTGAGCTACAGGCTAAAAAGTATAGCTACGCGCATGATGAGATTGTGATTCAAAATTTTAAAAAGCAATATCATCCAATATCTCCACATAAGGAGTTTATAGTCCTCGAATTTAGCACTCAAGTAGGAACAGGTTAATAATTTCTTCAGAGCAAAAGGCAAGTTCAATCACTTCTCGTGATGATAAAGGTATAGTACATGTCATGACATTCAGAAAAATAACCAGTACTCTAAAGGAAAGACCAAAAATGAGAAGCTAATACTTACTGCAATTGAAGCAAGAACTGGGTAAGGATCTGGTGCTTCATAAAGTTTCTGGTAAATGTTAAGAAAAGCATTTTCTCCAAATTTTGCTCTCTTGGTAAGATTATCAACCTCTTCTTGGTAACCCTTAAGTAACGAGTTGAACAAGCTCAACTTTTCTTCATTTGCAGCCTTCTTGAAGTCTATTAACAGATGAAAAACAAAATTGCTGACAACGTGATTAGGTTGATGAATATGGTCACCACAAATAAATGGTGTATTCATAATTTCTTACAATTTAGGAAGATTATAAATCTGCAAATTATGAAGAGTTAGGACAATGTTGAAAATCTGAAAATTCTGAAAATTATGAAATGTCAGAGTGGTGAAGAACAATGTGCTAGGGAATAGTAGAAATAATACCTCTAGTGCTTTCTGCAAGCTTCCGGCGATTTTTCTGGCTGTTTTCCTGATTTTCTGCAATCCTAAGCCCTTGTTCATCGAGGACGCTCCGTTCCTTCTCTAAATCAAATTTTTTTGATAAGTAATCAAGTAATTTTATTTATAGCACTGGATCGAAAAACACCAAAAAATGGCCCCAACTGAGACCTGTTGCCCAACTTTTAAGCAAATCCCGACAAAATACATCCTTCACTAGTAATATTTAATAATTCAAATAAGATACTTCATTTAGTTCAACAGCAACACCGCAGAGCATACTTTCACTAATGTTAATTGCAGGAAAAAAGAGAGAATAAAACTACAAGATTATAAACTAAACGACACCGAAAATTCACCTAGCAATCACGTTTAATAATGCTTAAAACACGGGAAAATCATAACTAAAACAGATAAAAACATTACCTGAACAATGATAAGAATTAAAAATGGGAAATCTTACGAAATTTCAAAATAAAAGTGAGTAATTCTACCTTTCCAGAAGGTAGCGACGGCAGGAACTGGAGTGGAAGACGACGAAGAATTCGAAATGTCTCTTTCCGATCCTCCTCCTTGCGACGCCTCCATTGCTGATCTCACTACACGACCGACCCTCCACCTCTACTTCGATTCGCTATGTATGTATAAACAAAAATCAGATGCTCAATCCAATCCCCAGGAATTCGTAATTGTAATTTAATTGCTACAGAGGATTTTCCGGGTTTGATGGATCTGGATTCTTGATCGAGTACATTTTACCCTTCATTAAGTTGAGTGCTAAATAAGATTTTTAATCATTTTATATTGATTTAAAATTTATTTGATGCTATTAAGATTTTGTTGGTCACTTTTTTAAAAATTTATTTTTAATCATATATAATTTTAATAAAAAATTTCGAACATAAACTTAATTTTTTATTTTTTAACTACTTGTTTTCTAAAAATAACAATTTACAAAATCTATTTTCGAAAATATAGTGTTTACCAATTCTCCCTTCTTTCAATGAAAATATTTTGAGATTATTTTCGATTGTATTGAAATTTTTGCGGTGTCTTATACAATTATAGAACTAATGTTCTTTTTATTTTTATTTTTCGAAAAACTCATTTAGGAATTGTTTCAGTGCTCAACGAACTTTGGGTAACGTCACTTCCACTCACCGAACTTTAACTTGCACTAGATCACTCACTAAACTTTACAACGTTGCACTCCATTCCTCATCCCTGTTAATCCCCTCACTAATTGTGCACAGGTGAATGACAAAACTGACATGTGGCCGTTAAATGCCAACATGGATTTAGGGTTACACAAATTCTTGAATTAAAAAAAGAAAAAAAAAGAAAGAAATTTAAACCTTCCCAGTTATTTTTGCCGTCCCATTCATTCATTTTCCTCCCCAGATGTTAACTCTAAACCCCAAATCCATATATTCAAATCAAACCCCAAATCCAAATTTGTAAACAATCGTGACTTGTATATTAACAATCCAGCACTTTTCGACGACCAAGCCATCCCAACGAAGCTTGGATTCGTGAAGAGAGGGTGTTGACACCGGTAATATGGATACAAGGAATAGAGGTAATTCAAAATTGTGTCATAACTGTAGCACATTCAATTGTTCGTTGTGTGTTTTACGGTAATAAAGAGACTCTTTTACATATATTAGCTAAGTTATTAGATTTTGGGAATCTAAACTCGAAATCTACTGGGAGGGAAAAGCTTTACTGAATGTTTTGGAGTAAAAAGTTTTGTTTATGGGTCTGTATACTGTTATGAAAAAATATGTATACAGCTAAAATTGAGATGCAATGTGATGTTGTGTACTGTTATACACATGGCTTCAAAAAAAAATGCGATGTATTGTGGAAACAAAATTTGTTGTAGTTGTTGGTTTGTGCAGACACATTGTGAGGTTTTAATTTTTTTTACCTTTCAGTAATGTAGTTTTGCGTTTAGTTTTCATAAGAACTGTCCAGTAACATTGAAGCTATAGTGGGTTTTTTTAGGTGGTTGGAAGTTTTTCCATAACAACTGTAGTTTTACATATTATTATGTATATCATTTACCACATTATTTGTTGTGTAGGAAAGAACAAGGGAATTTGCCACAATTGTAGACATCTAGGCCACCAATTGTGGGACTGTCCAAAAAAGCAACGATGTCGAAATTGTTTTTTAGGCTTTCTAAGGTGATTGGAAGTTGGAAAAAAGACCGAAAACATAGGAAAGTTATTCATATGTTTTAGTCGAGATTGTGGATTTTTCACATGGAGTAAGGTTTCACCCAACATGTAGATGTTATTACAAAATGAAGGACAGTCCAGTGGTGCGAAAGACGATCTTGGATCAAGATGCATTTTGTATGGGGAAATGTAATTCGACACCTCCAGTTGATGAGTTGTCGAGTGTGTTGGAACATTGTGCTGGAATTATCGAACAAAAAGACATTAAGATAAGCCTCAACATAACCATGCACGAGGGAAAAAGAGAGACCGAAGAGAATGGGGAACAAAAGTGAAGTGAATCGTCCATCTATTCTACCCACAAGCTTGATGAGAATCACTAGTTTTTAATGTTGTAATGATGTAACATTTAGTAGACTTTAGGTTCAATGGTTGTTATGTTATTGCCACTTCGAGTTGAATGTAGCTGTAATGATTGTAGTTGCTAGATGTTTGTACTAAATGTTGTTAGTTTAACGTTGAGCTAATTTTGTAAGTAAGGCGCTATATTACTTACTAATTCTTTATGAGATTCTGCTTCCTTTTTATGTGTTTTGCATTTTGGGGCAAGTAATTCTACTACTGCGAATAGCAGAGGCTCTTTATGTAGCATATTTCCAGAGGTAATGAACGGAGGAATGGGTTAAGACATGACTAGATTGTAATAGGTGATGAGGTGCAGTGCTAATTGAAATCTGCCTTTAGGTTTTCTGCAATTGTTTTTAGTATTTAGAGAGTATTTTCATCTTATATTGTGCTTTTAAATTTTCAATAAGTCCTATCATTGGTAGAAATGAGAATAATGAAAAAAATGAAATCTGTCTTCGCTCTCCTGTAGTGGATCCAGTCCACCACAGAGAATAGACAAGGTACATGTTTAGAACATTGTAAAACACTACCTATAAAAGTCTAATGATTTATTATCTTGTATAACTAATGAAGATGTTATTTACATTATTATTGATGTCTCCACATATGTAGGAACCAGGTTTGGGAGAGTGGGGTTAACTGCAGTTATGTGTCAAAGGCAGAGGAATGTCAAATTAGTCTTATATGAGATAATGAAAAGGCAAGCATGAGAAACTTGGAATATTGGGATTATTCGAGGAAAACATATGTTTTGATAACATAGATTATTAAGTTTGAAGGAATTTCCAATTTATTCAATTTAAACTAAATTGAGTCGATAGACAAAGGAGCAGAAAAATCAGTTCCTGATTCATTTCCAGTACAAACTTGGTTGCAACATGAACTATAACTGAAATGAATCTGGTCAAGTCATAAACTGAAAAGATGCAAATCATCTCTAAATAGGGTCAGAGAGGACTTATATGGAGAGACAACTTTGCAGAGTTATCTTCTCAAATGCTACTTTGGTCTTAATAAGTTTCATTCTGATGATCTTTTCTTAGAACAAAAAAAAAAAAAAACGGAAGGTAGAAAACCTCCATTAAACAAAACAAAAACCTCTCATTTCTATTTTTGCTACCACAATACGGAAGGCAGAAAAAATGCACACAACAGAACACAAATACACAATAGGAATCCAAAGGCTGTCTTCATTAGAACTATCAACTTTAAGTCATTAAACTGCCTCGGTTTAGTTACATACAACCTTCATCTAACAAATTGTGCCTCCATTACATTTAGCTACATATATGTGCTAGTTAAATCGTCAAAAAAATTAATAATAAAAGAACAGATGTTGCATATTGGATTCAATCACAATGTACAACTTCCAGCAACCAAAAACGTCCTATGTAGCTACACAGTTTTTCCTTCAAGATGTCTATTTACATCTACTCCGGTCAACTCTCGGTACTTTACAACTTGAAGTATTCATTCGTGTAAGTTCATCCTCCTTATATTGGAGTTTAATCTGCTCAGTCACCAACACTTCAGTCATGGGCATTGAAATTGACGGCACATGATTTATACATGTAGTTTCGGATTGCGTCTCGACCCCAAGAGTAGGCATGAAATGGAAAGTTTGTTGTTCTCTCTGTGCTTGGCTGGACCCTAAACCAGTACCTCTATCCGGTGTAAGTTTTCCCTAATAATTGAAAGGAATAAAAGTTATTGGGAATATAATACTAAAATAACAATTAGATTTTTACACATGTACAACAAATTAAAAGCGAAAGCACTTAACATGTCTCCTTTTGTCGACATCAAGAGACCTCTGACACCCTACTGGCTCCAAAGGAGCCGCAACCCAATCCTACAAAATAGTGTTTGAGTACTTTGTCATAGATTGGATTAAAAACAACAATCAAATAGCATTGAAGTAAGTACTCATTGGGGAATGTGCATATGGCCTGCTGTGATATCTTTTGTTATGACCCTGTAGTCCACATAATGAGCATGCCATTGACACTCTTCCTTTTCTCTTAACAATAGATTTTCCTTGCGAGTGTTCTACCACATCTTCCTCTGCTTGCCTCCTCCGTTTCTATTACTTTCTTCCCCATTGTGGAACAATCTACAAAGGTGGCATGATAGGAAGAGTGTCCAACTGGGGCCACAATTTTTTCCCGTTAATCGGATTCATAATGTGATCATAGCACATCAAATATGTGTCAACTGTATAGCAGTTGTCAACATAGTCTTCGGGTTCATTTCTGCATTATCGTATAACAGCAACAGCATGACTGCATGGAATCCCCATCAAGTCCCACCTCCTACATGCATAGGTCCGTTCTTCCAAGTCAACACATAGTCCTACTTCTGCAATCCACTTACCATCTAGGCCCCCCTGGAAAGCGTAAGGTGCATTCAGATGACATATCTGTGATCTTAGCTAGTCTTTTTTTAATCCTTGGACACAATCGACCTTCGAAACTTCTTATCATAATACGATGCTTCTCGATCATTTTCATAAATCCCAATTGTATATCCATGAGTATCGTTAAGATGAACTTCTTTCTATCGTCAATCAACATCTTAAGGAAAACTTCGCACAAGTTTTTCAACAAAATATCAGTTCGCGAATGTGTCCTGAAATGAGATTTACTCCATTCAGCCAGATGCCTTTTCATCAGCCATTTGTAGGCATCTTCACTTAGTTGTCGAATCTATTGCATCCACTGTCTATAGTCAGCTACTGTAGTTGATTTAGCAGCCCGCCAAAGAAAATCCTTCAGACTCCTTCCCTTGAATCCTGCACTGAAAAAGTTCGTATACATATGCCTTATATAGAATCTATGCTCAATCGTTGGAAATAACTCGTCAATGACATTACTTAAGCACTTCTGTCTATCCATCATCACAGTCCAATCAGTACCATTACCCATATGGATATCCCTAGCCAGATATCTCATATACCATCTCCATGCAATCATGTTCTCTTTCTAGACAACAGCATAAGCAATCGGGTAGATGCAGTCGTTCGCATCTAGGCCGACTACAGTGAGCAGTATACCCCCCAAACACCACGAAGATGACACCTATCTACTCCATTTATCTTTCACACCCCAGTTGAAACCCCGCCTTGCAAGCACTAAAACAAATATAGATACCTTGAAACACTTGATCATTAAGTGCTATCATCACCATTGACCCTGGGTTGAATCTCAATACCTCTGCTGCATAGGACCTCAATCCGACAAATTGTTCTTCGATAGTCTCGTTTATCATCTATTTTGCATACCTTCTCTCTTTCCAAGCGACATTTCTAGTAATATTTATCTTCAAGTCCTCATTTACGGTCGCTTGCATATTTTTCATTTTCCACTCCGGATCTGCCTTAAACTGCTCGAAATACCAATGGGCTATGAACATATAGTTGCAGTGACGATTATATTGGTCCCGACTGCATGTGTGTTTAGGCGTATATGACTTCACTTGCTCCGTATCTAAATTATTCATATTCGAAGCCCATATTCTCCATTTGCACTCTGCTTTACATATGCCTTAAACTCTTCTTTCGTCATTTGACTTACACTTCACATTGTATCCATTTACTGCACCATACGTCCGAATAGCCTTCCTAAATTCTTAAACAGAACTAAACAACTGCCCAACCAAAAGTGTGGATCCCAGATATCCATTTTTGAACTGAACTCTAGAAACCGATACCCAACATCATCATCAGATGAGATAGTCGACAATAGTTCTTCAGATGATGGACATTCCAAATCATCAGCCTCCTAGTCTTCGTTGTGTTCTGTTCCTGCATGATCATCTTCATCTTGTTCGGTTGCACCCCCATCACAACCCAACTTAATTCCTTCTATTACATTCTTGTCGAATTCCAAATTGTGTTTCCCAAATGATATATCATTATCGAAATCATTGAAGTCGGAGTCATCCTCCGCATCTGTTAAAACATCTTTCAATTAATAACTATGGGTATAATTAGTTGACTTTTGACACACTATGGGTATCATTATAAAAGAAATGCATTTATTTCATCACAAGAAGAAGACATCTATTTCAACCATCCAACTTTGATAGACACAATGTTGTGATAAGATAACAATGCCTTGAATAAATAAATAAAAATCTAAAGAGACATCACAGCATTGCCCAGAAATGATGACCACACAAATATGCCGTTAACAATAAAGCATTATAACATATATCAGATTCTACGTGGATGCAGAAATCAGGCATTCTCTACAACCTTTTTTTGTCGAATTATTATGGTCAATTTCGATATTTTCCACACATAACTCCGACCAGTTAAGGGGGTGTTGACAATAAAAAAACATAAATCGAAACGCAAATAGAGAATATACGCATTTACCGTCATGTGGTCTGTCATTTGCAAATATTTGATAATCAAACTGTGTGTGTCTTGGATGGTAGCATAGATGGGGTATACTGGTGGGTCAAGTGGAAGATGTTGTTGGGTTAGGGTTCTTCAAAAAGGGGAAACTTTGATATTGGCCATGGTAATAAGGTGAAATCATGTTTTATTTCGAGAATTTGTGTAAACCCAAATCCATGGTGGCATTTAACGGCCACATATCAGTTCCGTCGTCCACCTGTGCAGCAGTTAGTGAGGAGATTAACGAGGTGAGGAATGGAGTGCAACGTTGTAAAGTTTGGTAAGTGATCGGGTGGAAGTTAAAGTTCAATGTGTGGAATGTGACATTACCCAAAGTTCAGTAAGTGTTGAAACAATTAACTCAAGAACATAGTATCCAATTTCAAAAATATTTAACTAGTTAGTTTATAAATACTCTTAAGGTGTATTTGAATGCATTTATTTTCATGGAAAAATATTCATCCAAATTCTTATTTTAAAGTGTTTGATTGCTATCTTTTCCATTGAAAATATTTTTTTTTAAAAGGAAAATATTTTCTTTGGGGAGTAAATTTTTGTTTTCCTCAAAATAAGGAAAATATTTTCTTTTTTAGGTGACATTTTCTATGTCCATAGAAGTTTTGAAAGAAGAAAATATTAATTATGCATTGAGATATTTCTTTTTATGATCCTCAACTATTATCTCTTACAAATTTGATATACAACGTATAGATTTTATTTTATTTTATTTTTAATTTTATTTTTTATGTAATACATGTCTAATAGTGTATATTAACTAATTTGTTAAGTTTAATAATTTATTCAACGAGTCCATCATTTTATAATTTATATCAAGTTTACAACTATCGATCAAATCTGAATTACACTTTAAAAGAAATCACCCTTGATTTGCAAATTTATCATTCTTATTTTACCTTTTTAATGTTTATTGATACCCCTTATATTCATATCCAGTTATCCATCATATTTAAAAATTTTGTTGACCCGAACTCACTCGAACATGGTCTAAAATCTTGCAAATTCCGAAATGGTGTCCTAAAATTTCATAACCCAATATGTCGTTGCACTAAATTTCGTCGAATGAAACACGTTTCTGTTAGAAAATATCAATGGAAAATCTTTTTCAAAAACGTACGTTAGTCACTGGAGTATATAAAATTGCTAATTGGTCCCAAACTTGTTAAATTTGTAACAATGCTACTAAACCTGAAATAATAACTTATAGTTTGGACCCTAGACTTTTCAAAGATTACAATGAAGCCCCAAATTACTTTCTAATTCTTAAATACTTAGGCCCCGTTTGATTTCTAGTTTTCTCAAAATGTATTTTTCTCTCACTCCTTTTTAATCACGCATTTTTCATTAAAATAATATTATACGTAATCAAAAACTTTTTATCCACACATTTTCTATCAATCTACTATTCTAAAATTCATTTTTCCTAAAAAATGGGTGTCAAACACCCTCTTATATTGTCACCAACCTCTCTTAAATCCATCATATCTTTATCTAAAATTTCATTTCCTTAAATTTTCACTTTGGTTTCTTAAAAATTGAAAGGTAACTTTGGCCGAAATTCTCAATTTAATAATAATAATAATAATAATAATATTATTATTTTTATTATTATTATTATTGGTGGTGGTGGTGGTGTTGTTGTTGTTGTTGTTGTTGCTGTTCTTATGCATTAAGCGCTCATAAAGATTCGGGGAATTAAACTTTTTGGTAATATTTAGTTTAGCAATGCAAAACTGATATTAGTTGCTAAAGGATTCACTCAACGATCTGATATGGAATTATGAGGATATATTTGCTCTTGTTTCTAGAATAACTACTGTATATATTAGAGATGGACGAAAGTACCGTCCACCTAGGGTTCAAGTCGCGACCATAGAAATGAAAAAATGGACTCCAAAACCGGACTTGCAACTTACACGTGTTCTTGTCTTCCACTGCATCTTAGGCGATGCTTGAGAACCTATAAAGATTCTCACTCAATATCATTATATGTTAATTATATTCATAACAAATTTCTTTTTATAAATGCTTCATATTTTAATTGCATTAAGGTCCCTGATGTCTACTTATTATCACACATAAGTCTCAACATTTTTCATCATATTTTTTATCCTCAACTTCTATAAATTAGAAAATGTTATCTATGATCAAGGTTTTCGTCAGAAAATTTATTAACATACTTTAAAAAAATAAGGGGCATCTATTTAGTTGCATTTTTTATTTCATTTTATTTTTTGTTTATTTAAAAATACGATGGATAATAAGTCTTTTTACGTCATCTTAAATAAATTTTTGGATGTAAATCATCATAAAAAAAGATTTGTAAATTAATGGAAGATTGATAATAAGAATGCAACGCAAGAAAATCGAGGAATAATTATGACAATAGGCAAATGTTAGAAAAATTTAACACAATTAAAAATGGGGTGCATTTATAACAAATTGAGGCCTCTATATGGTCTCCATAATTTTTAATCGACAGTGAAAAAAGGAAATCAAATCATCTATATATATATATATATATATATATATATATATATATAGAAGTTTACATATTATCTAGATTTTATTTACTACTTTGAATATGAGTTGTAAGCTTTATGACCATTAGTTGAATTTTAAATTAAATAAAGAATTTTAAGAAATTTTTCAAAATTATTCTTCCTTCTTGGTATTTGATATTTCAAACGGGAGATTTTGTTCTTTCTCACGTGCAACCCCCTATGAATTAACAACTACACATTGAAACGTAATCGAAGATTTGTTAAATCGGAGCCTGCAAATTTTTTTTTTTTCTAATTTAGTTCCGATAAATATTTGTATTACCCAACACACTCATTTGAAACCGTCCGAGATTATATTTAACTATATGTGACACGTAGAACGATTCGAATAATGAAATTGCTTTGCCCTCCGGGGTATGGTACAAAGAACAAGATTGAGGTATACTCAATCTTGCTAGTAGTCGCAATGTGAAAGTTCAATTCCTAAAACATGGATTGAGATTCTTTGTAGGCATCGGTGTACAGTCAGCTCTTATTCTCTAGCCTATTGAGGCACATCCCGTGATTAACCTCTCTCACGATGCTCCAGGAGCGGATCGGTGGAAAACCCTTAAGGTTGGGATTCAACCTAAATAATGAAATTGCTTTAGTAAATTTTATTGAAAATTTTGTTATATAAGTAATAAAAGGTAACTGATTATTGAGTTCTTGTCCAAATAAATAATGAATTGAAAACCTTTTAAATACTAGTCATTGGATAATTATATTGAATTATATTAATAACAGTGAAATGCACGAATGTTAATTAATTTAGAATTAACAACGCATAAATGAATATGGTGTTAATTATGATACATGAGCATGAATGTAAATTAATTTAGAATTAATAACATAAAAATAGAGGATAATTGCTAGTTCATTTATACTTAGAATATAAATTAATATCCAATCAAGTCAAACAAATATATGAATTTACATTTATGATAATAAAATACTTGGGAAAATTGCAATCGTCCTAAAAGTAATTATCAGGTTATACAATTTTTACCGTTAGGATAATCATATTCGACAAATTTTTGGTTAGCTGTACCATATTTTAACTTAAATGAAAATCTCTAATTTTTGCTTATTTTCACACATTTCCAAATTTTTTCTTTGTAGTTTTATCCCAATTCTCTATTAATTAATAAATATTGTCTTTGTTAACAATAAAAAAGAAGTAACTATATTATTATCATCATAATTTTTATTTATTACGCCATATTATAAATTCACAACAATTAAAAAAAACTTTTTTTTAAAAAATAAATACACAATTATTATTTACAAATATGATCCTAAGCTAATCAAATGATAAAAAAATAAAAAATGACGTGCATTACACCGTCCCATACATTAAAATGTAGTGCATTGAGCCCTCATGGGCATGGCATAGTGGTAAAATAGGAGACTTCTATACAGAGTATCGAAAATTCAAATCCCTACGACAGCTGGAAGACAACATTTATGTTGGAAGGTAATTGTCCTGTGAAGATAAATGTATGGTGCGCTTTATCGTCCCTTCGGGGATCATGTTCGCAAATTTACAGGGAGGAGAACTGCACTTCGAATGTCTTGTCCACGTGTATATAAGCTGTGACCGCATCCGGATTTACCTGAGTGACGAACTAAGGGAGAAGACCGCCACTCCTCATGATTAGTCATGCGAAATTTAGACACTTGAGTTATAAAAATAAATAAATAAATAAATAAAAATTGTAGTGCATTGACCAAAATATGTGGTGAATATAAATATTCTCAATATTATTAGAGAAGATTAATTAAAAGTTGCAAGGTGTAGGATTTATTAGATTAATGCTGTCCATTTAGCACGACAACGGCATAACTTCAGCATTTTGTGCAAATTTGCACGGATATTGTGTTGGTAGCATTGATCTAAAAACTCACTTAGGTCAAGTTTGATTTTGCCGTCTAATTACGCATCACGCCTTTTTCTTTAGACATATTTTGGTTCGTAAAAGTTTGAAAATTGACCTTGTTGTCTGATCACACTTTACACTTTTCAGATACCGATTGGTAGTAATTTTTCTTGTATTGCTGGTTATAGTTTAGAATGACTATGAAGAAGAATTGTAGTTTTTCCCTTTTTCTTGTATTTATTTGTAATAAGGTAGTATTGTTAATGAGTAATTAAAATAATTGATGTTATAGTACCAGTTTAGTTTAGTTGATATTAAATAAAATTAATGAGAATCGCAATTAAATAACTTAATATTTTTATTTTTAATTGAGTTTATCACATAGATCATCTAAATTGATATTGCAGCACCAGTAGTGTTGATAGTATTATTCATTGTCAATTAAAAGAGAAGTGACATTCACAAATAAAATATCGATTTTCTATAATGTTTGATTCTGATGTGGTCAAAGTTACATAACATTCCGTCTATGCAACATTGAATTAGGAGCCTAGTAAAACAAATTACATAATTCTTCTTTTAATTAAACTTATGCATAATTATTTGATGTAACATTAGTGATTTGATAACATAATTCAAATTGAAAATATTAAGAATTATATTTGACGTACACGTGACATGTGTGACGCTTAAATTAAATTGCATTAATTATCGTGATGATTTTACAGAAACAAATAAATATGGTTGTGAGTGAAGAAAAAGTCTAATTTTGTATATACGATTAATGAAATTATACATGCATAATTAAAGGCAAGTGAACAGAGTGAAGGAAAAGTCTACTTTCATTTTCAAAAAATGGGGGCTTAATTCAATCTTGAATAATATGCAACTTCTTTTTAAGTGATCGTGTTGATAACAATTGTTCTTCTATTGCAATTTATAGTTAAGTAATGACGAAGAGAATAAAACCTTTAATTTTGTTTTTTATGTTTATTTTTCAAAAAATAAAAACAAAATTACATTATTTCTTCCTCATCATTCCTACATTAGGGAGACCATCATGACCATTTATTGCAGCTTGTTCGAAGCGTCTATTTATGGGATTTTCAAGTGAGGATGTTGTTGACCTTTCGTCAACAAATTTTGACTCCATTTTTCGTTCAAATGTATATTATTTACTGGCACACTGGACAACACATTAGACTGACTGTGACCATACCTCCAATCAGATGCAAGGCTGTGGGGGTACTTCGGCACCCAAGTCACGTCGTGAAAAATGTATTTTGAGCGTGTGAGAGATACAATAGACAGAAAATAGAGTGCCAGGTTGAAGATTTCCAAATTTGCACAGCAAGAATGACATTACGTTTAAAAGAACTAAGCCCGAGCTTTTATAACAAGAAAAAAGAGGTGATATACATTGGATACTTTACACGTGATCTCATCTTAATAGTCACTGGACAAGTCAAACTCGTTAAGTTGTCATAGGTTAGTGAGCGCCTGACCAAAAGCTGAAAAGTAGCAACCCTAGATAATACGTCTGCAAACTAGAAGCCTCCTAGATTTGTCAAACATACGGTGGAAGATGCTCATATTGGTTGATGTGAGGCCTGTGGAATATGCCAATTATCCGGTACAACTTAAGTGGAGTACGAACATTGCGAGATCGCTTGCTTTACTTTTAATTAGCTAGCTGTAATGTGACTTGCTCGTTGATCGGAAAGCAATCGATACCAAGCCTTTGGATCTTTGCCAGGGTCTTTTACTTGCAAAAAACGAGGCTTCAATATTGCTATCATCAAACGTGACGCGCTCCAAGTCATTCAAGCTTTTGGACTCCGACATTATAGCTTTACTTAATGACGTAAATTGTGAACTCGAACACTTAGTGAATGTATTCCTATTTCGATTTCGCATGTTGTGTAGAATTATACAATTTTAATGAAGCTCGTATTTTGTTCAAAAAATTATAAGTTTAGTAGTAATCCTCATTAGAGACAACGAAATGCTTTATTTATTGTCCCATACATTAAGGGTGTGTTTGATTACATTTATTTTTCATGGAAAATATCAGTTTTCCATCTAAATTCCTATTTGGAGTGTTTGATTGCTATTTTTTTCCATGGAAAACATTTTTCAACTTTTGAAAATATGCCTAATTTTCCTTATTTTTAAGGAAAATATTTTCCTTGGGTAGAGGTGGTTTTTATTTTCCACAAAAGATGGAAAATATTTTCTTTTCTAAGTGATATTTTCCATGTCAATCAAACACACTCTAAGTGATTGTTTAGAAAAAAATTAAAATGAGATATTAATGAAGATAAGTAGTCTATAAAATATGTAGATTTTTATAAGATTAACATAATAATTAAAATAAATCCCACTGCCAATTACTCCAAAATATAAGAAAAGGGTTAAATCTACTGGTAGCCACCCAATTTATATTTAGTGTCACCATGATCACTGAATTTGATTTTGTTTCGCCATGTCGACCTAATTTTATACTTAGCTCATGTTTGTTTCCTATTTTTAACACATAATAATGACTTTTTTAAATGTTGGAAGCATGCAAGTTTTACACAATGTTAGAGACCAGTCAAGAAAAGGGCTAGTGGGGGCCCATTAATAGTCTAATTTCTTCTGAAAATGAGAAAAAAATGGCAAACAAATTAGAGCTTAGCGTTACCATGGTAATCCAATTTGATATTTTTTCACCATGGTCACTCAATTTCATATAATATATTGCTATGATCATCCAATATCTTTTCACTATTTTTATTAATTTTAAAAGGGATAAACGGTAACTTTGCATTATATATATATATAATAAATTTAAAAATAATAAAATAAAAACTTATTTTAAAAAATAAAATAAAATAAAAACTTATTTTGAAAAAACATTACTTAAAAAATAAAATAAAATAAAATTTATTAAAAATGTTTTTTTAAAAAATATAAACTTATTTAAAAAAAGGTTTTTAAAACAAAATAAAAAGTTATTTAAAAAAAAAGTTCCTTAAGAAAATAAAATAAAATAAAAACTTATTTTTTAAAAAAATTATCTAAAAAAATGTTACTTCGAAAAATAAAGTAAAATAAAAAATTATTTAAAGAAAATGATTTAAAAATAAAAAACTTTCATTTTATATATATAATGTAAAGTACCATATTCCATTTTTAAAATTAATGAAAATGGTGAAAAGAAGTTGGGTGAATATGGTGAAACGTTATATGAAATTGGGTGGCTATGGTGATACTAAGGGCCTGTTTGAGCTACATTATTCCAAAAAAATACATTCTTAAACAATGATTTGATCATTTCAACCACACATTTTTCAATAAAATAATATTACACGCAGATCAAAAAATTTTCCTTATTTTTTAACCACACGTTTTCTATCAACACACTATTCAATAATGCATTATTACTAAAATAATGTGGCTCAAACACTCCCTAAGTATAAAGTTAGGTGATCATATTGAAACAAAAATCAAATTTAGTGGTCATAGTATCACTAAATATAAAGTTGGATTGTCATGGTAAAACTAAATCAAACAGGATGACCATGCTAACAGTAAATATAAAGTTGTGTATGTTCATTGGTGGATTTAATCAATTATATATATATATATATATATATACATACTTTAACCACTTAATTAGTGAAAATGGTGAAAAGAAGTTAAAAGATCATGATGAAATGTTATATAAAATTGAGTGGTCATGGTTAAATAAAATCAAATTGGATGATCATACTGACACTAAATATAAATTTGGATGATCATAGTGAAATAAAATCAAATTTAGCAAGTACGAGACACTAAATATAAACTTTGGCGAGGATTCATGGATTTAACCATAGAAGAAAAATCAATCATACTGCTTACTTGACAGCATCATATTCAAGCATTTCAACAATTGTTTTTAAAATTAATGGTCCAAATTTTGACAATGTCAATATTGTCATCAACCACAATTGTACAAAGGATAATTATATTATCACTACAAATTTTAATTACGACACCA
This sequence comes from Olea europaea var. sylvestris, assembly GCF_002742605.1. Lineage (NCBI taxonomy): Eukaryota > Viridiplantae > Streptophyta > Magnoliopsida > Lamiales > Oleaceae > Olea > Olea europaea. The sequence goes on from NW_019234158.1 coordinate 183,393, forward strand.
CATTATAATCACATCACAATTAAAATATATTTTTAATAAATACACTATGACAAGTTTACAATTATAATCTTAATTCAATAAAAACAAAAAAAGAAAAAGAAAAAGAAAAAAAATACAATATTGTGGTGTACTCATCGCCTAATATTAATCCTCATTTTTCTCAACATTTCCCTTTGTTCTGGTTTTTTGAAAGCAAACATATATAATTTCTAAAGGAATGCCTCAACCAGTGATGACACTCCTCATTTTCATTCTGTTGATTAATAAAACTATCAGAGTTAAAATATGACAACTAAGTGCATAATTTCAGCCTTGATGGTTTCAATTTGCAGTAGCATATACATGTAATATTACCATCTTATGAAGATTTTCAGATGTGCTACTCCAAAAACTATTTCAAACAACGAATGATTAAAAGAGATAGGCAAGAAGTTCCAGACTTGGCCACGCATGGTTGGTCTATCGGTGGTTGTGAACTCCATCTCCCGCCAAAATTTTATTGTCAAGTCTCGTTATGATTAAGAAGTTTTTGACTTCTAACCTGTAATTTTCTGCTAGTTTACCAATAAGATGTGCCTTCAAATTAGTTTTGTTAATAATTTGCATGATAAACATAAGAGCCACTCTTAGATCGGGCCCTTGTTCTTTTTTTTGAATTTTGTTAAGCAAGATAAATTACAATAAATGTTAATTAATAAAAACTCGAAAATTAAAGTGCTTAGAAGTTATCTTTCTAGTTATGACACTTTTGTTGAGCTCAATCAGAATAGGCTTTTGATTGTTTTAAATTCATAATAAATATTCTCGAATAAAAAAAAAATTCAAATTCTTAATTTTTCAAACTTGACAAATAAATTAAAAAAATTAATCAGTAAATCTTGGTCAAATAGAATATAAATTAATTTACCATTAGGTAAAAAAATTACCTTGCCGCCACGGAAGAAAATAAAAGCTGTCGAAAAAAAAAGAGCAATGAGATGTTGAGAAAAAAAAAAAAAAAAACGAAATCAGGCTTTATATTTGTGGTGTAACAATGAATTATTTAATTACAAAATATATTAAAATCCTAATTATGTAATTTTACTTAAGGATATTTAAGTAAATAAGAAATTTGTGGTGTACTTAATAAAATTTGCAGTGGTAATAAAACTACCTTTTTTTTTTTTTTCATCAACATCTCACTGATCAAGGTTTTTCCGACGGCTTTTATTTTCTTCCACTGTGGCAAGTTAATTTTTTTGCCTCACGGCGAATGAATTTATATTCTATTTGACCAAGATTTACTGATTAATTTTTAAATTTATTTATCAAGTTTGAAAAATTAAGAATTTGATTTTTTTTTTTTTATAGTTCAAGCATATTTAGTCTGAATTTAAAACAATCAAAAGCCTATTCTAATTACCCAATTTTGAGTTCTATTCTGATTGAGCTCATCAAAAGTGTCATAATTAGGAAGATAACTTCTAGGCACTTTAATTTTCAAGTTGTTTTTTAATTAACATTTATTGTGATGTATCTTGCTTAACAAAAGTCAAACAAAAGAGGAAGGGCCCGATCTAAGATTGGCTCTTTATGTTTATCATGCAGATTATTAGCTAATCTAAATTGAAGGCACATTTCATGGGTAAACCAACAAAAAATCACAGTTTAGAAGTCAAAAACTTCAGAATCATAACAAGACTTGACGATAAAATTTTGGCGAGAGACGAGGTTCACGACCATCGATGGACCAGCCATGCATGGCCAAGTCTAGAACTTCTTACGTGTCTCTTTCAATCGTTCATTTTTTGAAACGATTTTTAGAATAGCACATCTGAAAATCTTCATAAAATGATAATGTCACACATATATGCCATGCAAATTGAAACCATCAGGGCCGAAATTATGCACTTAGCTGCCATCTCCTAACTCTGATAATTTTATTAATCCATTCCTTTATAAATTATATATCTTCGCTTTCAAAAAACCAGAATAAAGGGAAATGTTGAGAAAAATAAGGATTAATATTAGGTGATAAGTGCACCACAATATTTCTTTTTTCATTTTTTTGTTTTAATTGAATTATGAGTATAATTGTAAATTTGTTGTTGTGTATTTGTTAAAAATATATTTTAATTGTGGTGTAATTATAATGTCGTGTCGTAATTAAAATTTGTAATGGTAATATAATTACACAAAAAATAAATCAGGCTTTATATTTATGGTGTAACAATATTTAATTAGAAAGAATATTAAAATCCTAATTTTTTCAAACTTAATTTTTTTGCCTCGTGGTAAATGAATTTATACTCTATTTGAACAAGATTTATTGATTCATTTTTTAAATTTATTTGTCAAGTTTGAAAATTTAAGAATTTGAAGCATATTTATTATTAATTTAAAACAAGCAAAAGCCTATTCTGATTACCCAATTCTGAAAACAAAAGAGGAAGGGCGCGATCTAACCGATCTAAGGGTGGCTCTTATGTTTATCATGCAAATTATTAGCAAAACTAAATTCAGGGCACATTTCATGGGTAAACTAGCAGAAAATCACAATTTAGACGTCAAAAACTTCAGAATCATAACGAGACTTGACAATAAAATTTTTGCAAGAGATGGGGTTCACAACCGTCGGTGGACCAGCCATGCATGGCCAAGTCTAAAACTTCTTGTGCGTCTCTTTCAATCGTTCATTGTTTGAAACAGTTTTTAGAATGGAACATTTGAAAATCTTCATGAAATGATAATGTCACACATATATGCCACTACATATTGAAACCATCAAGGTTGAAATTATGCACTTAGCTGCCATCTCCTAACTCTGATACTTTTATTAATCTACAGAATGCAAACGAGGAGTGCCATCACTTGTTGAGGAATTCTTTTAGAAATTATATATGTTTGCTTTCAAAAAACCAGAAAAAGGGAAAATGTTGAGAAAAATAAGGATTAATATTAGTTGATAAGTGCACCATAATATTGTTTTTTTTTTTCAAATTTTTTTTTTTTTTTTTATTGAATTAGAAGTAAAATTATAAATTTGTTGTAGTGTATTTATTAAAAATATATTTTAATTGTGTCGTGATTATAATGTTGTGTCAAAATTAAAAATTATAGTGGTAATATAATTATCCAAAAAGGAAATCAGACTTTATATTTGTGGTGTAACAATGATTTATTTAATTTAAAAGTATATTAAAATTTTAATTATATAATTTTATTAACGATATTTAAGTAAACAAGAAAATTGTGATGTACGTAATAAATTTCGTAATAGTAATATAATAAATACAAATAGATCAACTAAGAAAATCATTACAGAGAGGGCAATCAGGTACAGATTTCTACTCTCCTCCATCCACCCCCATGACTAACTGCGTTTTTAAACTAAACACGTTTCTAGCCTTTCCTATCTACCCATACACGACAGACGGAAGACAGAAACTTGCAATTCGTCTGCTTTCTGTCAATCGTAACAACACTTTAGAAGAATAAATTCAATCGATTCTGTTAATCAAAATCAGGTTGAGAAAGGGAGTCGGGAGCTGAGGGAAAATGGATGCTCGAAAAATAGTTGTGGTTGTGGAAGATGTGGAGGTAGCAAGAACTGCACTCCAATGGGCACTTAACAATATTCTTCGTTATGGGGATTTGATCACACTTCTTCACGTATATCCCAGTACACCATCCAAAAGCAAGAAGAATCTTAGACTCCTACGCTTGAAAGGCTTCCAATTGGCTCTCTCTTTCAGAGAAATATGCAATTCCTTCCTCAATGTATGTAGTAATCTTTCTTACCTATTTAATTATATGTATATCTCGCAAAATGATTAATTATTATGATGCAAAGTGACTGTTGCAGACAAAGACGGAGATTGTTGTGACGGAAGGGGATAGAGATGGCCGAAGAATTGCGGCAATGGTGAGTGAGATTGGGGCCTTCGCTCTCGTTTTGGGTCTTCATGATGGGAGCTTTCTCTACAGGTAATTTTATCTAACATTTTATTTGGAATCTTCGAATTGATCGGATTGGGTTTCACTATCCACCCAAATCATCACACCTCGAACCTGAACTACCATCAACGTCGAGTGGGTAGCAGTACTCACTCTGGGTTGGTTAGCGTTCATCTTGCTTTTCCCTTCCAACCCAACCCCGAGAGAAAATAAAGTCATTTCACTGATTGTTTATTGGCTGATAAATAGAATAATTTGTTCATCATAGTTTGGTAAAGAAATTTGTATTGTATGGCATGCTTAATTTCAAGAAATGGATTTGTGATGTGTAAAATTTAGTGTATTTAGGTTAATGTATTTGTCGATGATTAAAAAATTCAATCTTGACTCGAACAACATATACTCCACACTTTCCAAAAAATTTTGAAGCTGCCAAGGACGTATAAGTGCATAACTTTTTTATTTCACTCTTTCTCGTAATGTTTAGGTACTTCTTGAAATTTCGTTTTCATAGTAGTTTATCTTCTTGCTTTCTAAGCTCCAATTTTATCTTCTTAGCATCTAGCATATTGCATCAATCTGGCACCATAGACAATGAAATCAATCAAACGATGAAGCAAGAAAATCTGGTATTTTATATTGATTTTGTTCTTTTAATAGATATAAATGATGATTGTTGCCAAATATTTTCTATAGATCTTTTTTGGCAGATAATGTTTTTAATCGTAGTAAAAAAATAAAAATAAATAAATAAATAAATAAAAAATAAAAATCAATGTCAGAATTGGTGTCAATGTAATAATGCAATGAAAGTAGCTATAAAATTATTAAAACAATGTAGTCTATTGTTTTTTCAATATTGTTTCTTGAAAATTTTAGGCAAGTAATCATGAAATAGTGACCTCATTTATATATCTACTCTTTGCATCCTTTGTGGGACTGATGGATTATATGTTTTCAGTATCTGGAATGATATACTTGCCAAAAAGAATTGATAATGGTGTTGCTTGAAAGTTTGGTTAGGAATTGAAATCAAGGTAGAGAAAGCAGAGAACAGAGAGGGGGGAAAATACCGTAAAGATGTCCTTTTTAATGAATATAAGCTTAACACGTTTGTCGTTTCGAATTAATATGTTTAAAGCAGTTGAGACTTAAGGTAACTACAGTGGTTGATTAGCGTCTGTTCTAGTATCATTACTCAGTGGTTTTTCAAAAGTACTTAGACCTTTATCTCTATTCTCCCCTCTCCGTTGGTACAGGTTGGTAATGGCCCCGAACAGTGTTGCATTCAACTTGAACTGTAAGGTTCTTGCCATCAAGCAACCAACACCACTAACAGCGAGGACAATTTCTTTACAAGATAGTTCAATTAAAATGGACTTCTCACAGATTGAAATAGATACATTGAGGTGAGATTTTAATTATTTTCTTGAGCCACTCCATACAATACTGATGTCTGCTCAAGAAAGCCAGAGTCTTTTCTGGCTTTATGTTTCTTCTTCATTTTTTTCTGTTAAGCGCGCGCGTGAAATTTTCTTATGTTGATGCTCAAAATTACATGCACTTGTGAGTAATATCAATAAAAACATCTCCAAAGGACTTTTTATTTTTAAAGAGCAAATTTTGCAATTTAAAGAGCATCTATTATTTTAGTGAGTAAAAATTTCTAAATATTCTAACTCCCTCTTCATCTTTAACACTTAATTTTACTACTCTCAACTTGTATTTATTATGTTTTTCTATCTTTTATTTTCACTAGCTTCTATCTAAATTGTTATATTGTTTGCTTTCATTTTCTTTGTATATACTATTTAATTGGATCTATATATGAAGTATTGAAAATTGAAATGTTTTAAATTTATTTAATTATAGAGAGTGAATTTGGTTCTCCAAAACTCACTTTCTATTTTAAAATATTAATTTCAAGAGTCCCCTGCAGCATAATTTTAAGGGTTGACTCTTTAAAATATGGAATATTTCATTTTTAAAGAGTCACTTAGAGATACTCTAAAATATATGCTAAATTGGCACTTTATTAACCTTTAATACGGATTATAAATAATGTTCAAGGAGTAATTTTTAAAATGCAAATTATTCAACTAATTTATATTTTTCTCAAACTTGCCCCTATGTTCTTACGAATGGACAATTTCGAGAAGTTGCAATCTCTTTGTTCTTAAAGAATGGCTGAACAGCAAAAATAACAAAATTGGCACAAGGTCTATTGTTCAAAGGTTTTACTGTAATTTGTGCACCTTATATTAACACTTTTTATTTATTTATTGGTTTTCCGAGAAATCAGGGGTGTAGGTAACAATATAATAGAACTGTTATTGTGCATGTGCATATTTATAAACTCTGGATAATGAATCCTTTTCTCTGCTAATACTCTTGTAATGTTGTTCTCAAGAATTGTTGTAACAGGAAAGATTGAATAACCCGAATAGGAAAACAAAACCATGAACTTCTTTATTCTTTTTAGTATCCAGCCATAGCTGGTTGATATGAAAGTTTAGACATGAAGTTTCTAATGATAAGAGCATGTAAACTGTTTGACCTGATGAATGTTATTGCAGTGTCCCAGAAGTTCCTCCTCAGAAAATCCAATACCAAATCTGTCCAGACCCTTCTGCTATTATATGGAGATCCAGGCAATAAAGAAGAATTAGAGCTTCATGAAAGAAGTCTCATCTTTGAATCTAGAAAACAAGTATTAAAGACGAATTTTGCTGAAATAGACTGATGTACAACACAACTAGACAGCTTTGGATTTGATTCGCACAGCAGATTTATACAAGGAAAGTGAAACTGAAATAGTATAGTTATCATCTTCTCTATTGCTGTTGTCGTTTTGTTGTATGTTTGTTAGGGTGGATTATATAGTATTGAACAATTTTATAAAAGAATGAAAAAGTTAAAAATACTTTACATTCTAGTGTTCGGTGCTATCGACATTCAGTATTTCAACCCAAACAGGCACTAAGATCACTGCTTTGAGTGTGTTCAATATATGTTAGTTGCCATTTCTTTCACTTTATGATTACCATAATTTTCTTCAAACGCTTATAAGTTTTCATTATTTTCCTTGCATTTTAGCTTCTACGTCAAATGTTGTTTACCTGGTAAATGCTTTTGGTTATTAGGCGGCCTTTAAGGTGTCTATGCCTTTTGGTAGGAACTGTAATTAAACTCTAATTAGTGTAGTTCACTAGAAGATACTAAGATAAACATTCAAGTCAAAACTAAGATACTGCCCCTTATTCTTCGCTCTTAAATTACTCCTCTACTGATTAAAGCATTGACTCTCAGTGCCCACTCTTACCTCACTATCAAGCTATCTGAACAAGAAAAATATATACCAACCCAGATTGGGTCAATAGGGATTGTTGTTTCTTTTGTAGTGCTTGCTTCTATCTATGTACAGTGCTTCCCATATTTGGAATCTTTGGGTCGGATTAGCATGATTGCTGGCTCAGTCTTCGATCTACCCATTAGTTGATTTGTTCATTGAGGTTCGACTGCCTAAGCAAAGTCGAAGTACGTGGGATTCCTTTGTAATGAATATCTCTTTGGGAATCGTCAAATTATCGAGTCGAATTCTCATCATTTTGCATTAACATGATCTGAAAAAGTCGATCACAAAGATAAATTTACTTGATGAAAATGTCGTGTTGTGTAGAGCTATTAAGAATTACGAATTGGTGATAGTTCACTCTTGAATTACTTAAATTTACTTGGTGAAAATGGTGTGAGTGTAGAGCTATTAAGAGTTACGGATTGTTGACATTTGATGTGACTGTATAAATACAATGCTAATTTAGTATTCTAAGAGCATCTTCTAAACATATTCGCTCAATTAGTGAGAGAGCATTCTCATAAACTCGAAACGTCTTGTATTGGGTTTTACTTGTTGAGTTGGATTCAATTGGTTTGTGCTTGTCTTCTTTGTGAAGGGAAGCCGTGCTTAACACCATTGTAGTAAAGGAGGTAATGTGTTGGGTCGAAAGGGAGCTTGATGTCATCCTATTTTATTATCAAATGGTCGAGAGAAGCTCATCGAGAACTAGAGTTAAAACTACCTACATTTCTTTCCCATTCTTCAGTTCCTTTTCTTGAGTCCAAGGAGGACTTGTCAGATTTAAAATATTTAAGCAGTGTAACACCTCAATCAAACGAAGTTCTTGAATTTGTTGAGACTTAAAAGGATGTATTTATGATTTACTCAAAACTTGAGGAGCTAAATGTAATTCTAAAGTACCCCATCTTTTATCCTACGGCCGAGGATCGCCGAGATTACCAACAACACATTCATTACCGTTGATTCGCCCAACAAATCTCGAAAAGAAAAAGTCTTCAACATCATGTCTAGGGAACTCAACTCCAGACCCTCTCCATCCCCCCACGTGTGCCACTGCATGAAAACAATCACACGCGTCCCCATTCCGTTCATTTCTCCCATACCTCACTCCTCTTCTTCACCAAATCCAAATCTCTCTCCTTAACTCTCTCTACTCAACAATGGCGGATCAGTCTCAGAGGCAGCAGTATGCAAGAGGCAGTAATATCAGATCTTTTGTACATAAACTGCAATTGCATTCCCCAAATTCAACCCAACTCATTGGGTTCATGACCCTTGTCATCTCCAGTGGCATTTTGCTTCTGCTTACTGGCATGACATTGACTGTTACGGTTCTTGGGCTTATCTTCTTCATGCCATTGATCCTCATTTCGAGTCCCATATGGGTCCCTGCTGGAACCATTATCTTTATTGTCGTTGCTGGATTTCTTTCCTTTTTGGGGTTTGGGATTGCTGCTGTGGTGGTGATTTCTTGGCTGTACAGGTATTTCAGGGGGTTCCATCCGCCCGGTTCCGATAGAGTCGATTATGCCAGAAGCCGAATTACGAATACTGCGAGCCACATGAAGGATTATGCCAGAGAGTACGGTGAGTACTGGCAGCAAAAAGCTAAGGATGCAGCTCCTGGGGCTTGAATGCTGAGTGAATCTTTACAAGATTTTGAACGATCTTTTTAACATTTTATATTAGCTTTTGTGGTTATTGTTTTCTTTTCTTGCTTTTCCTGCGGATTTTAATGTCTCAATCGAATTCCAGGTTTTTATATATAACACCTTCCACTTGCATCTGTTTGGGAGTAGAAAACTGGATGTGAATTAGGGGAATTCTAGTACTTGTCTGTCCAGATATTCCATTAATGTTAGCCAGCGATTTTGATCTTAGAACCTTTGGCTAATATGGGTGAGTGAAAGAATTTAGGATTGAGAGCTTATATTTGTAAAAAGATACAACCATAAAATGAGGTTAAAGGAAATCTTGCTCCAGCTAGATTGAGGACAGTCAGATTATAGTTACCAGAGACCTCAAATTAGGTGAAAGATCATGAGAGAACATTTCAGAATGACCACATAGAAGAAGGAAAAAAAATTTGAGGAACAACCTGCTCGAAACAAAAGTAATCTAGTACTGTGATCATGGATATAATCTTAAATGTTGAAATTAAATTAATTTGCAATCTTTAATGCATTAAAAATCTTGAAGAAAAAGAAGTCCAGTCCAGACGAGAATAAATCTAAAGGATTGCACCTGGAAATATCATTCTTAAATGTTGGGTTACTATTTGTAATCTTATCTTATTTGTAGAATTATCCATGTCTGCCTAGGCATGGTTATAGTGATTGAATAAGGAGTTGAGTGAGGAAAAATCAAAGTTCAGTGTAATTATTTGTAATCTTTTATTATTTCTGGAATTGTCCCTGTCTGTATATATAAGCAAGGTATGATTGTAATGTTTGAATAATGAGTGGAGTGAAGAAAAATTAAAGTTTTGGTTTAATTATTTGTAATCTTTTTTTATTTTCTAGAATTATCCATGTCTGCCTATATAAGCAAGACATGATTGAAGTGTTTGAATAACGAGTGGAGTGAGGAAAAATCAAAGTTAGGTTTAATTGAATCTCAACTTTTCATAACAACGAATAGGAATGAAACGGCGAGTGATCTGTTGTGGCCACTTTCCGAAAGATTTGTGTTTGGATTGCATTATTTACTAACTTGACTGTTGGCCTGAGACAAAATTGCCTCTCTCGGGAAGTAAGACTTTTTACATAATTTGAATTCAAGAGAGAACTTTCAACCGCACTCAAAGGTAGGGCATTTTCCATTTTTATAGGAACTTCTATACCAATGAACAATCGCTAACTAAAAGGGGGAACTGCATAATGAAAGCACCGCGCGTCCGCGCTCTCAAAGCTTGAATCTATGTCTCCTGTAGTCTTTTATAATTCCTAGAATTGCCCACTTCTCCATATACAAGGAAGGCAGGATTATATTGTTTGAATAACGAGTGGAGTGGAGGGAGGAAAAATCTGTATTTCAACAATTCAATCAAATTATTAATAAAATTTTAAGATTGGCCAAATTATCTATGTTACTCTCCCAACATATTAATGAAGAGGATATATTGAACATTGGTAGTCCACATAATCCTACCAATGAAATTGGAAGAAACATGAATATTGAAGATTCGTAATTGTTGGTAGTTCAAAAGAATCATGAATCTATATGATTCATGAATGGCATCAAATGTATTAGTCTAGATGTTCATGCTACACAAGTACAAGTAGGAGTAGTATCCGTTCACAGAATTATGTAAAAAGAGTCGTACAAATTGTAAGTGAAGCATTTAACAAATAAAAAGTGGGCATTTTTACAACCGCGCTTCACGTACAGAACCGAAGCCTACAGGACTGTCAGAATACACACAAACATGGGTGGGATGAGATTTTTTGAGGTACTTTTTCAGTAAGGAGGATCCACCTCATGTCTCACATCTATAAAACTCCTATGAGAAGGGGTCCTGTACATCCGACTTTTCTCGCATTTTTAAATAATTAAGTGTGAATAAAATTCATTGATTGAACCTTTTAAATGTAAGGATGTGAGCCTCGTTTACTCATTGACCGTTGCATTGACGCTATGCTGTTTAGATAAATAGCTTACTTTAACCGAAACTATACGACACGAAAGATTTTCTAAAGACAATGTCTTTTTGGAATAAGTCAATTCATGGGTGACTGAGATTAAAGACTCGGTACAAAATATATAAGGCTGTCGCTAATAACTGAACTCAGAGGTGCGAACAGCTGCACCAACTTTGAATTATCTCAGGCCGAGTTGGAATTCATCCTGTTCGGGAGTATGGAGTCAGTTTCCTTCGACGCAAGGGCTACTGGTGCACTCAAGGCGAAGTTGTCTAATAAAAATAGCAACTGATCTTCATCTAACACGCAGTTGAACTTTCTTTGAGCTTTGAATTTGTGTCCAAATGACACGACAAGTAGTCAACTATCTTTAGCAGCAACTTGGATTTCCAATCCAACTCAACACATCACTACTTTGGAGCCTAATGACAATGATCATATTGATTCGATTAGAGTACAGCTTTACGACAGGAAAACCCTCGTTGAACCGACTTCAAGAATGGGAGCTGGCGAGAACGACGTGCCTTGGGCATCACAGAAGAGTCAAATCAATGATGAGTCGAGCCCCATGATCATCAATACTGCCTGGCCACTGTTTCATGCATCTCAAGCTGCTTTGGATTTGTCTTACCCAAGTAATCCCAATGGTGAATTGCTTACAAACGACAGGAATATGAATATGGTTGAAGTGAGTGGATCAACACCACCAGTTTCTGCGTTAGAGTTGCAACATGTACCGTATTAAAACAAAAATTGGATTAATGGGCTAATGTTATCAATCGTGCTGTCAAATGTGATGTACTTATAGCACTCCTAACCTAGAAAAGTAGCTTACATGATGCATTACGAGGGCACTCTACATTTAGAATATATATGTCTTATTATTATTATTATTTTTTTATTTTTTTTTTTAACTACCAATCTATTAAAATTGTTATTATAGTTATGAGAAAGGGGAAAACTTTGTCTCATCGACAACTTGGATACACCTCGCGTCCTTGTCTTTATTGATTACTTTGTCGAAATTGTATTGGCCATGCCTAGGCTATTTGCATAGTCTATGCTGTCTCTAGCTTTCCCCAATTTCCTGATTTCCTCATGGACTACAATATTAGCCAATTGCCCTTCAATTTGTCATTTTCATAACATCACAACACTTGTATATGCAATAATGACATGATTATTTTTTTCTTCTGATAGATAAAGATTTTGGGTGTTTCTACGATACAAACAAGAACGCCTGCATTAGTGAATATCAAAATTGTATTATGATTAACGGCGTACAAAACTGTGTTTGTATTTTAGCAATGTGTCTACTCGTGATGCTAGTAGATTCCTCCTCTTCATGTCAATAATATAAGGAATTATTCCTTCTTGACGTTTTCTAAGAAGCAGGAGTAAGTTTTACAAATTTATTATGTGTACAATTTTATCTTAAACATTAGAAGGAGGTCGAGACGAATACCTAGCTACATGAAGCAGACTCCGAGAAACGATGAAGGCGTGAGCAGCAGAAGGAAGGCGTCGTCTAGGGGGCACCACAAGTTTGTGGGCGTCCGCCAAAGAACATCGGGAAGATGGGTGGCTGAAATCAAAGATTCCCAACAAAAGTTAAGGCTTTGGCTTGGGACTTTTGACACAGCAGAAGACGCAGCGCGAGCGTATGACGCTGCTGCTCGTCAACTCAGAGGTGCGAACGCACGCACCAACTTTGAGTTACCATCTGATTCTATTACGCTGGAGAATGTCGAGCCATTTTCTTTTGACGCGATGTGTAGGACAGAAGAGCCTGAAGGACTAATTGGTGCACTCAAGGCCAAGCTTTTTAAACAAAAGGGCTCCCAGACGATGCTCAATCGAGACAGTTCGTCTTCTAACATGCAATTTAGTCTTACCGAAGTTTCTCTTCCAAATTCGTCGAAAATTAGACAATCGTCTGCCGCAATGCCTGCGGTCAATCAAATTCAACTACAACCAACTCATCATCATAATCACAACCATGATCAAATTGAATCCATCAGAGTCCAGGAATGCCGACAAGGCTCGACTCCGGCATGGCCTACCGAGAATAAATTGCCATGGGGATCAGAGATGAGTCTTGTTCAAGAGGATCCCTCCTTGATCAAAAATGGTGCATGGCCATCGTCTCACGTAAGTCAAGCAGCTCTTGATTTGTGTTACGCGAGTAATCCCTTAGGCGAATTGCTTAGAAACGACAAGAGAAAAGGGGGTATTGTACAAGTGAGTGGATCGATATCTTGGGTTTCTCCGATGGATCAGAATGTATACTATGAAAATAACAATTGGGTTAATGGTGCTAATGTTATCTTGGACTATGATCTGCATGTACATTCGGTTCTTGGATGATAAAAAACACATGAAATATTTAATATTTTGGTTTTTTGATTGACAATTATATTTATAACCCAGTAACTGGATTCTTGTTAGCACAGAAGCAAAAAACAAAGGACCAACGAATTGGAGAAGTGACATTTTATTTTAGTGATTCATCACAACATACTTGCATATTGTTCCCAATCGTACCATAGGTATAGAAGCTTTTGACAGACAACATATGGCTCGAAATCATTGGAAGATGGAAAAAAATACATAAAAAAAAGGCTTATTTGGCTTTGCCATGTCTGCATCTATATGAATTTTGTAAGAAAATCCCTGTACTTGAGGCTTTTCAAATGGATATCTTATGTTCCATTTTTAGAAACATTTGTGTTGTTGGAAAGACAATAAGTTCTCAAATTTAAATAAACAAAACAAAAGAAGAAACTATAATAAAGAAAAATGCGAGCAATTAATTGAAGTTTATATGTTAATGCAATACCAAAGTTCTTTGTGTGGCTTAAATGCAAAGTTTGAGAACCTAAGGAACAAATTCGAATTTTTTCAATTGTTAAAGGACAAGTGAAAGTTTTGGTAAATAAGATTTTATCGAAAGAGTCATCGACATAGGATTTATTATTGACAATAGGAGTCATTGGAGAATAAAAAAGAATATTAAGACTTATTTGCAATTTACCAATCTTCATGGATTAGCCAATTTTGAGAAAATATTATGAGTTGAGGATTTTGGAGCCAAACAATTTTTCTGGGGTTGAAATTATGTGAATGAACATATTTGGTTCAATTTGGAAATTATGGATACTGTTCGAGATTTTTCTGCATTTTAGACAATATCTCCATAGCATGGCTCAGATCAGTTTTTGGGGCATCTGAGTTATGAATTTTGATATAGAAAAATTTTAAAATTTCAATGGTATCAGTTTTTTATTTTTATTTTTTATCAAGAGAAAATGGTCAAATGTTTATTTTTCAGTTTCATAATAATTTTATATCGTATCCAGATGGACCGTGCTAAGGATTGTAGCAACTTATTTTTGGTCATTATTCAGCTGAATTTGGAAAGGGATTTTTTTTTTCTGAAACAAAATTAAAAAGGGATTTATGATCAATAATTTGCCATAATTTTAATGATTATATCATATTAAATCTTTCATTATTTGAAAAAAAAAAAAAAA
>NW_019234158.1:202879-266750 GCF_002742605.1 Olea europaea var. sylvestris
AAAAAAAAAAAAAAACTCTTTTTAATAAACATCAAACAGGAGCTAAATTATATTTGTTATTCCAACTAAAGTTTAGTAAAAAATAACAAAGTTCAAGTGGTTTACCATCTAACTATCACAAAAGTATCTGAGTTCAGGCAGCGCGCACATTTTTACTACCTTATCTATATCCACCCAATAAAGGAAAAGGAAAAGGAAAATTATTTTACTTACCCAACTTTTATGTATATGCCACATTACCAAATATTAATTCCGCACTTTTTAGTCATAAGAGAAGCACCACAATAGTTGCATCTATGGGGAGGATACCAGGATTGATGGCCTATTTACTAACCCAACTTTTATATACATGGCACATTCCATATTCCACATATTAATTCTGCACTTTTTAGCTACCATATAAAATGTTTTCTCAGACACGAGGCAATAAGCCCATAACATCATTTCAATAAGATGAAGCATTACCAAGCAAGGGATGTTGAGTCTGAGGAGCAATATAAGGAACTTCTCAAAGTTACGGCAATATATAAGATAGCCATTCATAAACAAAAAGTGCCGCGCCAAGTTCAGGTAATGATAGCTTCTAGAATTTGAACAAAAAGAGTTCCCAGTAAAAAAAAAAAAAAAAAGAAGAAGAAGCAAGAATTGATGGTAAGCCGTCTATGTAAGCAATAAACACACGTTTGAAGAAAAACAAGGAATTTGTGATAAGACAAATTATACATCATATGCTAGTACTGCATCTTCTACAGTGGGTAAAAGAGAGTAAAAAAATAATTTTTTACACCTACCTCATCACCATCATCCATGTCAGAATCCTCTTCGTCTGCCTCCTGCAGAAAGGGTATACAACACATCAAATCAGAAACACTATAAAGTCAAAGTACACGGAGTGGATAATTAATTTGCATCAGTATGTCATGGACAACTACGAAAGATGAGCGTGAACAAAAGCTTACATCAAAAAAATATGTTAGAGGATTTGGCCAGATATCATCCTTGATTAATTCAGCGACCTGCTAAGAAATATTTGGTTCAAAATGAACAAATATGAAAATGTATATATAAAAAAAAAAGAGTAACCTCAAGCTCATGAAAAAATTGGCATGTGGCAGAATTTACCTCGTCATGAATCTCATTCACATCATCTTTCTGCTGGCTATCACTAAACCAGGTAAAAAAGCTGTAAAGCAGCACAAAATAAGCAACCGAAAGTGCACAAATAATTTACAGTTTTCTTTTTAATTCAAAATCATTGAGCTAAAAATGACAGAAAGTATCCAGATTATCCAGCTGAAGCAAATCATTGTGATAATGTGTACAACAAAAAAAAAAAACTCAGGTATCAAAATCATGGCAAGGAAGTGATTGCACACCATGATCTTGATATAATAATGAATATATGAAAATATTTCAGCATCAGTATTTGTTCATCCATCCTCTACAAATTGCCAATCTCTTAAGAGTAAGAAACAACTGAAAAACACAAATGCAGTACACTCTTCACCACCAAATAGTGCAATTAAGATAAACATAAATAAAAGTAGAGTACAAGAGTTCCTTCCAAAAGCCTATAAAATCACTTTGAAAGTAAATGGAGCAGACTGATAGCACAAAATGTAGACAACAAGCGCTCCATGGGTCTTTAGCACGAGAATGACTTAAAAGAACAGGTAATTCAGCATGAATGGAATATTTTAAACCCATGAGTGTGATGATTCCAACCTCATCATATCAAAACAAAATGCGGCATCTCAATTGCAGATTTGGTCTATCAATCAACAACTAAAAGAGAATGAGAACTTAAGTACATTTTTTTTACTGCCAAAGTCATTACATTAATAATTTGTTAACATGTACATATAGCTAACATGTCATGTGATAGATAGAAGACCCTTTAAAAGCATTCGCAATGCTCCAAGGACTAAGCAAATTACAAAATTTATCAAGTAAACAAGGCTTATCTACTCTCATATCTTATTTTAGTCCTGGCATGTATTGCTTTTTGAAATGAACAACTCCAGTTCTTTTATATTGTTAATTTAAATCGTATCCAAGTTGAATCTGACCTCTATAAATTATAAAGAGCCATTGTAATTTAAAACGTCAAACTAAAAAAATTATTTCATCATATTTGCTATTGCCACTACATACTTCTGTAGTTAGAAAGTGTTCATCATGCTAATTAGTCTAATATATTTATTGTTTGCAAGAAAGCAATGATCTTGATATACATCCACAAAAAAATTAAATGCAAGGATGGTACATCTTTCCAATATAAATTAATTGCAAGGAATATTGAGAAAACCAACATCATGAAAAAGTTAAGTAAGAACCCTGGTTTAGCAAAATTTTGTTCTAAACTTCAACATCTCCAATTATACCTAGTTCTTCCCAAAATGAAACATTATTCACTCAATAATGCTCAAAGACTTGAAATTTGTTTGCAAAAAGTAATGAATCCCTCCATTCCACAGTCCACCCTTGCCAAATGGGTAATGGAGCAATTTCAACTTTCTAAATTCCGAAAACAAGGAACCATCATCAACATCCTTGGTAAGCGTCAACAATATGAAAGCATGGCCTCGAATGATCTCACAGCTCAGGGTCAAAGAACAGTGGCACACCGTAAACTTGATACAGCTTTAGCAAATTAATTTTGCAATGCCAAGCATGTCAGGTAGCATTGTTGGTTAAATTGATCAAGGAAAAGGTCGTCAATTTGCTAAACAACTTGGCCTTGGAGATGATGCACCATAATTCTTTAATGGATGGCTCTCAAAGTACAACATTCACCATGGATTCAAAACTTAAAAGTCATTTGATCCCCTAATAAAGATGCACTTGAAAGACATAGCAATAAGAGAAAAACTTCGAATCTACTCACTACGGACATCTACAAGGACAAAACTTGACTCTTTAATCACATGCAACTGATCTAAAATTTGCACAATGTCAAATTGTAGGTTCTAAGATGGATAAAACTCACCTTTCATTTCCCTTTGCTGCCAATGCAGATGGCTCTGACAGAATGGAACTGTTTATCATTGGTCATGCACAAAAGCAGTGTGCTTTAATAGAAAAACTGGGAAGCAGCTGGGTTCTACTATCACAGCAATGCAAAAGCTTGGATGACGAATGGTTTCAAAAGATGGATCAAGAAATGCAAGATGCTAACCATAAAGTTTTAATTTTGCTGGAGAATACTCCAACATATGTATCGAAGGATGTACCTCATACTTATGTGGAGGTTTAACTTCTTCCTCCGAACACAACTAAAATTCAAACAATGATGCTGGAATTATGGCAGTGTTTAAGAGGCCATATCAATGTCGATAGAGATGAACAACAAAAGCAGACATTTACAAGGTCGATTAATTAAAAGCCAGGAAATGGGCTAAAGCAACATGGAGCCGCATTTCCAGCACAACAATAGCCAATTGCTGCTTTAAGCACACAGGTCACTTTGAAGAGGAAAATCAAGAAATTGAAGAGTGCACAGGAACAAGCAATAGAACAAGAACTTTTAAATGTCATCCATCAACTTCCAATTCATCAACCAATGTCTATTAATGCCCTCTTAAATCTAAAGAAGGGGCAACAAATTGCCCATGAGGAAATGCAGGATAAAGATCTCATAGCAATTTATCATCACAAGAACATCATAAAGAGGAAGTTGAAGAAGATATGGAGGATGATCCTCTTTGTCTAACAAAGATAAATTAGGTATCATTCACTCATATATTTCTTTTCTTGGCCTTTCAAATCCCGCCCATGTTTGTAGCTCATAAGGTACCCTAAGATCAGGGAAGAAACATGCTACTCTGCACTGATGGTTATCTAAGGAACGTGATTCTACTACTAATTATTATTATTTGATATTTGTATTAATTGTTAGATAACAGAAATATTAAATTATGCCTATTATGAAATTTTATTAAAGGTCCAAGGTTATTAATCACTAGGTTATTAATCATTGAGGAATTAATTTAGTGAGGTCAGACTGTACCCATATCCAAAATTTAAAAACCTTCTTCACCAAAACCAATGATCCTAAATTTAGAGAATTCATATGTTAACCTTAGATCCACAACCCTGACTCTGTGAAACATAAAACTTCTATGGTTTAGCTTGCAGGTCCTACCCCATACTTACGAGCTATTTAGTGTCCTGTTTACTCAGTCAGTAAAATCTATAATGCCTAGACAGTGTGCTCAAAGTAGTTTTATAATTACAATATCTGTTAGCAAAGATATTAGGCCTCTGGACATGGTAAAACAGTATTCAACAAAGCACAATTATAGCATATAGAAAACCTGGAGAGATAAATGAACCAACCTTTCCTCAGAATGAGATCGCTTGTTCCCTTTCTTCTCTTCAGCCACAGTATTAGAAATGCCCTTCACAATCCAGAAATCCACAATTACTTTAAATCTCAAGACACAGAAAAGTCATTGCTCAAGGTACGATGAGATGAAAACTTACCATTCCTGCTTTCCATTTTATTGATGTGGCAGTGATTTTTGTTGTTCCTTCTTCGAGGAAAGTAAAGATTTTTGTTAGCTTTGTATCTTCAAAATATGGATTGGGATTGAAGTTCTGGAGAAAAAAACAAGAGACATGAACTTTTCTTAAAGAGATTATGAAAGATAAAAATAGTATTAAAATTTCTACATCAATAAATGTCCACATACGGCAGAAAAGACAAACTCACAAATGTAATAGTGTAACCCGATTTCACATCTTTGGAGTCTTCCACTTCGAGGGAACTTAAGTACCTGAAAATCTAACATGAGAAAAAGGGAATATATTAACTGTGTCGGTGAACAGACAAAAAATCTCAGATTTAGTAATAACCAACTATTGAGGAAGTTAAAGAGTAGCTGCAAATTATAATGACTGCGAATTTGTTACGGTAACAAAGAGAAGATCATACTAAAACTATAACAACATATACTTAATTTTAGATAAAATGAAGGAAATGGATGAAACCTTTTGGTCTTCCTCGGTCAAAAGTTCACTAAAGGCAGGATGACTTAAAAACTGCAAGGAAGAGAGTACATGTTATTTTTCTTTCTTCTTTTCCATTGTTGGTGTGTGGGGGGTGTGAGTATAAGTACACATTTCTATTAAGAAAGCTAGTGGTAATGAAACACTAACTGCAGTCAACCAGAAGTCAGGAATGGATTTTATGACATCGCTTCTCTTGTCATAGACAGGCTTGCGTATCTCATTGTACTTTTGTTCTACTTCCAAAACCTTTTCGCTTGCTTCTTCATTGATCTGCAAACATAAAGAAAATAAACCCAGTATAATATTATGAAATCTCTGAATTTTTATTTTACGTTTCTTGTTAAGACAATTCACTTTTTTACCACTTTCAATTGTATTTCTCCCAATTTTACCAGACCCCCCAAAAAAAAAACCAAATAAGAAGATATAAGGGTATATTTGATTGCTAATATTTTTCATGGAAAATGTGTTTTTTCCATCCAAATTTCTACTTTTGTGCTGTTTGATTGACATTTTTTCCATGGAAAACATTTTCCTATTTTTGTTCATGTGATCATATTTTTCTCAAAATCAAGGAAAATATTTTCTTGAGAGAGAATAAGATTTTATTTTCTAGGGAATTCACTCTTTCTTTCTCCCTCTCATCTACCCACCTATAAAAAATGGACAAGTATAATATTTTTTAGGTTAAAAATTAAATCAATCAAATACATTTAATTGACAATTTTCACGCAAATGAATTCTATGAAGCAATTGAATTGCATAGAATTTATTTTCTTTCTATGCAAATTCCTTGTTTGCAATCAAAAGCACCCTAAGTGTTTTTGCTTGGTTTTGACGAAAAGTGAAAATATACTTCTTTATTCTTTAGAAAGTCTAAATAATGTAGGAACTAAATACAGAGGAAAATGAAATTAATGTCGCCCCATAGAAATATACTCATGAATAGTAAATATATTTTCAAAACAATATTCGTCAACAATAATTTGATATATTCTAACATTCACTCTCCAAAGAAGCCAACAAATCCTCTATTACGAGTTCATTTTTAGAAAATTTGGGTCTTTGCTTTGCAAATAAAATTGAGTTAATATCAATAACATGCCCTCACAGAATAATCAAAGATCAACAAAGAACAAAAAAATAATAAAAGAACACTAACAAGCTGTCTCCTGATAGTTTCTTGCAGAAAAAAAAATCAAAATAAATCTGGAGTCTCTTTAGAATCCAACAAAAAAAAAAAAAAAAAAAAAAAAAAAAAAAAAAAACCTTTTCAAGCTCATCTTGTATTTCTTGAAGCTTTTCAACGGAAAGAACGAGCTCTCCATCAATGAGCTCCGTCCCATTCTTTTCTTCGTTCGCTTCTACCAATTTCTGCTTCTTCCCTTTGTCCAAACCCATTTTCAGAATTTTCTGTTGGTTCTGATTTGTTAAACCCTCTCTAAAACCCTCGTTTATATAATAGTTTATACTAAACATAATTGGTCAGAGCGAGGGGGGCGGGGGGCGATGGTTGGGGGAATCAAAGGGGGTTGGGAAAGTTAATTTTAAGTTTGGTACAAATTTTAAGTCTATTAAAATATATTTTTTTTATCCATTATTTCATTATTTTAATCATCATTTTTGAATTCTTTTTTTACAATTACAATAACCACTTTATCTCTAATCGTCAAAAAATTAATTATCAAAATTCATACCAAACAAACACTAAATTAGTAACCAGCTGGATTTCCAACCTTTGAGTCTCGTTATGACGGAGTCCTAAATATTCTATCTACGACATTTGGTTCCCTAAACGTAATTGATTTGGTGCTTATCAAGAAACCCTTGATTCATCATCCGTGGGATATCAAGAATCACTACTTGAAATGTAACATTTTGATGTTTTAATCATATAAAATATTTTAATAGTTAGACGAATAAAATTGACAATCATACAAATCAATAAATGACCTAGGTAACTAATTACCGTTATTAGGATGAATGCAATACCTAGATAGCATGCAAAATTGTTTTTTAGTAGTTTAATGAAATTGCCCTTTGACAGAAAGTTGCATGGAAGGTACGTGTCTAATATAGAGGGTGTTTGAGCCCCATTTTTATAGAAAAAATGAACTTTGAAATAGTAGATTGATTGAGAATAAGTGGATGAAAAATAAAATTTTTTTTTGATCTACGTGTAAATTATTTTGGATGTGTTTGAGCCACATTTTTTTCAAAAAAAAAAAAATTCTTAAATAGTGATTTGACATCATTTTAACCACACATTTTTCAATAAAATAATGTTACACGTAAATCCAAAACTTTTCTTTAATTTTTAACCATACATTTCCTATCAATATACTATTCAAAAATATATTTTTAAAAATATAAGGTGGTTCAAATAAGGACTTTATTGAAGAATGTATAATTAAAAAGAAAGGAGAGAAAAATGTATTGATAAAAATGAGAATCAAATCGAGCCATAATGACAGATTTGGATGAAAGTTGTAAGTAGGGTTTATCTGTGTGAATTAATGAGGATGGGAATGAAACATCTTTAAAAAATTAAATGGATGAAATTGAGAAAAATGGAAACATTAGGGACGTACGGTGTAATAAATCCTAAAAAATATTAATTTTATTTTAAAATACTTATGATTTCTTTAAAATAATATTTGATGTCGAAGGCTCGTCTCTGCAATTCCTTGATTGAAAAGTCTAGTTTTTCAGCAATTTTCCTCTTATACTAATTATATCAACGAAGCAGCTCTGCAGAAATTGACGAACTCACCAGTTGAGGTATTTCTGTCAGTCTATACACAACTTTTGTATTACTAAAGTTCTCTGGACTCTGGTGCAAGAATGTTTAGTCACGGAAGCAAGTGAAAGTAATGTTAAAATAGCATAACAAGAAAAGAAATGGTTTTCGTGAAAATTTTGATCGTAATGACTGTATTTTTGGGCTTATTATTCAAATGGGTTTGATGGGTTTTGCTGGAAATATCGATTAGAATTGCTGTTTTCTGGAATGGGTCCTGCTGTCCTTCCTAAACACGTAGCGTCAGTTTTGAAATATCAAAAAGACCCATTGAGGGCTCTGGAAATATTTAATTCTGTTAGAAAGGAAGATGGGTTTAAGCATACTATTTCAACTTACAAATCAATGATTGAAAAGCTTAGTAATCATGAAGAGTTTGAAGCCATGGAAAATGTTGTGGCAGAGATGAGGGAAAATATCGATAACAGCTTGTTAGAAGGAGTGTACATTAGTGTAATGAGAAGTTATGGGAAGAAACAGAAAATTCAAGAGGCAGTTAATGTGTTTGAAAGGATGGATTTTTATGATTGTGAGCCAACAGTTTTTTCGTATTTAAAAAAAAAAAAAAAAAAAAAAAAAAAAAAAACCTTTTCAAGCTCATCTTGTACTTCTTGAAGCTTTTCAACGGAAAGAACGAGCTCTCCATCAATGAGCTCCGTCCCATTCTTTTCTTCGTTCGCTTCTACCAATTTCTGCTTCTTCCCTTTGTCCAAACCCATTTTCAGAATTTTCTGTTGGTTCTGATTTGTTAAACCCTCTCTAAAACCCTCGTTTATATAATAGTTTATACTAAACATAATTGGTCAGAGCGAGGGGGGCGGGGGGCGATGGTTGGGGGAATCAAAGGGGGTTGGGAAAGTTAATTTTAAGTTTGGTACAAATTTTAAGCCTATTAAAATATATTTTTTTATCCATTATTTTAATCGTTATTTTTGAATTTTTTTTTTACAATTACAATAACTACTTTATTTCTAATCGTCAAAAAATTAATTATCAAAATCCATACCAAACAAACATTAAGTTAGTAACCAGCTGAATTTCCAACCTTTGAGTCTTGTTATGACAGAGTCCTAAATATTCTATCTACGACATTTGGTTCCCTAAACATAATTGATTTGGTGCTTATCAAGAAACCCTCGATTCATAATCCATTGGATATCAAGAATAACTACTTGAAATGTAACATTTTGATGTTTTAATCATATAAAATATTTTAATAGTTAGAAGAATAAAATTGACAATCGTACAAATCAATAAATGACCTAGCTAACTAATTACCGTTATTAGGATGAAAGTAATACCTAGATAGTATGCAAAATTGTTTTTTAATTAGTTTAATGAAATTGCCCTTTGGCAGAAAATTGCATGGAAGGTACATGTCTAATATAGAGAGTGTTTGAGCCTCATTGGATTTGGATGAAAGTTGTAAGTAGGGTTTATCTGTGTGAATTAATGAGGATGGGAATGAAACATCTTTAAAAAATTAAATGGATGAAATTGAGAAAAATGGAAACATTAGGGACGTACGGTGTAATAAATCCTAAAAAATATTAATTTTATTTTAAAATACTTATGATTTCTTTAAAATAATATTTGATGTCGAAGGCTCGTCTCTGCAATTCCTTGATTGAAAAGTCTAGTTTTTCAGCAATTTTCCTCTTATACTAATTATATCAACGAAGCAGCTCTGCAGAAATCGCAAGATTTGTCGCATTTCAAAAAAAAAGTGACATGTCATGCCACTTTTAAAATAAAAAGTAACAATCACTTTACAATTTACTTTGAATCATAAACTAATGATAATTAAAAATATTAATTTATTTTCTTAATTTTGGGTACTGAGCTTAAATTCCTCAAGAAAAATACTAACCTTGCTAAATCAGTATGTACTTTTTCTGGACATTCATTTTATCCTTGACTCCAAACAAAAACGCTACAGTGCAAAAGGAAAAACTAAAAGCGTTGCTTATCGAAGGCAAAAGCATTATTTAGAGTAATCATGCACCCCTTTTCAACCGGGCCAATATTGAAAGAAAAAGGGAAATCAGCAGTTGGAAACTTGGAGCCCGCATCGCTAAAGGGGCCCGCTTGAACACTTTAAAAAAGTTGAAAATGAAAATTAAGAGACTTGTTTGGTGGGCTTTTCCAAAATCGAGAAAAAAACATTTCTATAAAATAAAAATGAATAATACTTTTTACAGTGGTTCATTATCGCAGTCGTCTTACGTGACATATAAATGTCAGTTAGAGATTTGATGCAATTATCATATTAATATATCAAATCACTAACCGTCACATATATATTATAAAACAATTATGACAGTGAGCGACTGCAAATAATATTACTCAATAAAAAAATATTAGCAACTAATAAAATTAATGTTTTAGACTTGCTAATGACCTCAACAAGAACGGATCTGTGAAACATGTTTGAAGCGAGATTATAAAAATATTTGTAATTTTAAAACCTATTTAAATATTTGTAAAAAATAAAAATTAATTTCAAATTTCCCCGACATTCATTTTCAGATCTACATAATCAATCTCCCTTCACTCCCTACACACACTGAAACGCACACTCTTCAAGGAGATACGTGCCTACGGACATGGATTCCGATCTCCGAGTAAAATCTTCTCTCTCTAGCTGAGCATTCCATTTCAATATTTTAACTATTTTACCCAGTGTTTGTTTGGTTGGCTGTGTTTGTGTGTGGGTGCATTTTCTGAGTTTGCAGAGATCATCGACCAACCCGAGCAGTCTGGGTATGAGGTAAAATTGTAGCATTAAGAAAATTGTTTAGTTTTAGTTTACTTGTTTCTGGAACAGGACAAAGAGCAGGTAATAAGCGGAAAGCAAAAACAGAGACAAGATCATTTGAGAACTAATCGTCAGAATGTTAAGTGATTGCACTTTTATCCAATGTTCAAAGAATTAAATAAAGCTCTTTTTTGAACACACACACACACACATCTATATATATATGGCCATGCCACATTTTTTTTCAATATATTTTTTTTTTTTTAAATAGTGATTTGATATCATTTTAATCACACATTTTTCAATAAAATAATGTTACACTCAAATTCAAAATTTTTCTTTATTTTTTAACCATATATTTTCTATCAATATACTATTAAAAAATGCGTTCTTAAGAATATAATGTGGTTCAAATAAGGGCATCAATGAAGAATGTGAAGTTAAAAAGAAGGGAGAGAAAAATGTATTGATAAAAATGAGAATCAAATCGAGTCATAATACGGATTTGGATGAAAGTTGTAAGTAGGGTTTATCTGTGTGAATTAATGAGGATGGGAATGAAACATCTTTAAAAAATTAAATGGATGAAATTGAGAAAAATGGAAACATTAGGGACGTACGGTGTAATAAATCCTAAAAAATATTAATTTTATTTTAAAATACTTATGATTTCTTTAAAATAATATTTGATGTCGAAGGCTCGTCTCTGCAATTCCTTGATTGAAAAGTCTAGTTTTTCAGCAATTTTCCTCTTATACTAATTATATCAACGAAGCAGCTCTGCAGAAATTGACGAACTCACCAGTTGAGGTATTTCTGTCAGTCTATACACAACTTTTGTATTACTAAAGTTCTCTGGACTCTGGTGCAAGAATGTTTAGTCACGGAAGCAAGTGAAAGTAATGTTAAAATAGCATAACAAGAAAAGAAATGGTTTTCGTGAAAATTTTGATCGTAATGACTGTATTTTTGGGCTTATTATTCAAATGGGTTTGATGGGTTTTGCTGGAAATATCGATTAGAATTGCTGTTTTCTGGAATGGGTCCTGCTGTCCTTCCTAAACACGTAGCGTCAGTTTTGAAATATCAAAAAGACCCATTGAGGGCTCTGGAAATATTTAATTCTGTTAGAAAGGAAGATGGGTTTAAGCATACTATTTCAACTTACAAATCAATGATTGAAAAGCTTAGTAATCATGAAGAGTTTGAAGCCATGGAAAATGTTGTGGCAGAGATGAGGGAAAATATCGATAACAGCTTGTTAGAAGGAGTGTACATTAGTGTAATGAGAAGTTATGGGAAGAAACAGAAAATTCAAGAGGCAGTTAATGTGTTTGAAAGGATGGATTTTTATGATTGTGAGCCAACAGTTTTTTCGTATAATACAATCATGAATATATTAGTTGAAAATGGGTATTTCAATCAGGCCCACAAAATTTATATGAGAATGAGAGATAAAGGGATTTCTCCTGATGTATATACATTTACCATAAGGATAAAGTCGTTCTGTAAAACAAATAGACCTGAAGCTGCTTTAAGGCTTCTCAATAACATGCCTGTTCAGGGGTGCGAATTTAATGCGGTTGCTTACTGTACAGTAGTTGGTGGATTTTATGAAAGCGACTATCAAAGAGAGGCTTCTGTATTGTTTGATCGGATGCTCGGGCTTGGAATTATTCCAAATGTTGCTACATTTAATAAGCTTTTACATATGCTTTCTAAGAAGGGACATGTCCAGGAGAGCGAAAGATTACTTGATAAGGTTTTTAAAAGGGGTGTATCCCCGAATTTGTTTACATTTAATATCTTCATTCAAGGCCTTTGTAAGAAAGGCCTACTTGATGAGGCTGCTAGGATGTTGGACAGCGTGACAAGAGAAGGTCTAACTCCTGATGCTGTCACTTATAACATACTCATATCTGGTTTTTGCAAGAGCTCAAAAGTCAAGGAAGCTGAGTCCTACATGCATAAAATGGTTAATGGTGGTTTGGAGCCAGATACTTTTACCTACAACACAATCATTGATGGATACTGCAAACATAATATGGTACAAAATGCTGACAAAATTCTCAAGGATGCAGTTTTCAGAGGTTTTGAGCCCGATGAGTTCACTTACTGCTCCCTATTGCGTGGATTGTGTAACAATGATGACATAGACAGGGCAATGGACGTATTTAAAGAAGCCATTGGTAAAGGTATAAAGCCTAGTTTAATTATCTACAATGCATTAATTCAGGGGTTGTCTCGGCAGGGACTCATTCTTGAAGCCTTGCAGCTGATTAACGAGATGCAGAAAAATGGTTGCAGCCCAAATATATGGACCTACAATTTAGTTATAAATGGCTTGTGCAAGAGGGGTTGTGTTGCTGATGCACGCAATCTAATTAACGATGCAATTACAAAAGGGTTTCTTCCTGACATATTCACCTTCAATACTCTGATTGATGGCTACTGCAAGCAGTTAAAGATAGACGATGCACTTGGTACTGTCAATACCATGTGGGAGCATGGTGTTACTCCAGATATCATTACATATAACACATTATTAAATGGACTCTGCAAGACTTCAAAGTCTGATGATGTTATGAAAACCTTCAAAGTGATGTTGGAGAAGGGTTGTGTTCCAAATATAATTACGTATAACATACTCATAGAGAGCTTGTGCAGAGCTAGAAAATTAGTTATGGCCGTGGAATTGCTTGAAGAAATCCAGAAAAATGGTATGAGTCCTGATGTTGTAAGTTTTGGTACATTAATCAATGGTTTTTGTGAAAATGGGGATTTGGAAGGAGCTTTTAAGCTGTTCAGAAGGATGGAAAAACAATACAAATTACCTCATATAATTGCAACATACAATATCATGGTCAGTGCATTTTGTGAGAGGTTAGATACAGACATGGCAGAAAAGCTATTTCATGAAATGAGCAACAATGGCTGCCCACCTGATAATTACACTTACCGTTGCATGATAGATGGTTTTTGTAAAGTAGGAAATGTTGATTCTGGGTACGGGTTTCTCCTTGACAGCATCAAGAATGAGTTATTTCCGTCACTAACAACTTTTGGACGAGTACTAAATTGCCTTTGTATGAAGCGTAGAATGCATGAGGCAGTTTATATCATACACCTTATGGTACAGAAGGGTATTGTTCCTGATGTTGTGAACTCAATTTTTGAAGCAGATAAAAGGGCAGTGGCAGCACCCAAAATACTTGTTGAAGATTTGTTGAAGAAGAGTCATGTAACTTATTATGCTTATGAACTCTTGTATGAAGCCATCAGAGATAAGAAGCTATCAAGGAAAAAGATTCTAAGTAAAGATCTAGGTAGTTCTAAAATTGATAACTCTATTGGTTCGTGAATTTAAGTGGAAGGAAAGTATGTGAACATGAAAGCTTCTGTTATGATAATGGTGGACATAGAATCATTGACGCTTCGATGAGGAGTAACTGCTAATGTCATGGTATATACTCCTTACTTTTTCTTTTGGTTCAATATGTACGGGCAACTATGATACTTTCTTGTGGATGTAATAGGGCTGGGCTAAGTGGAGGGAGAAATCCATCATTTTCTCTGTAGCACATATAGTCTAAGAGGATGTTTGGCGGGGATTAAAATTATATTTTTAAGTAGATTGTGAGAAATGGTTTTGAAATGTGTGATTGAAAAGTTGTGGGACCTATGAAAGATGTGGTTAATAATGATTGTTTGACTTTGACTTAAATTAAAATAAAATTTTAATCAAAACCAAACATGGGCTAATAAAACATTGGGAAATTAAAGCTGCCAGCCCCACTCCCTATCCATGTGGATTTACCCCTTGATGTGGATCTAGCATGTGGATTGAGCCCAGTGGGTTTTAATGAAATTTTGCAACTTCCGTTGAATTCTGATCTTACCTTTTA
Source organism: Olea europaea var. sylvestris (assembly GCF_002742605.1). Taxonomy (NCBI): domain Eukaryota; kingdom Viridiplantae; phylum Streptophyta; class Magnoliopsida; order Lamiales; family Oleaceae; genus Olea; species Olea europaea. The sequence continues at coordinate 217,356 of NW_019234158.1, forward strand.
TGGACTTCTGAAAGCTTGCTATGGATGAGTAATTTGCAACACAGCCTTTTGAAATATATGTTTCAAATCCCTCTTTTCATTGTTTCCCTATGAGTCTCTTGGATAGCAGATAACTGCTATTTGTTTAAGTTAATTGCCACTTATCCTACAATTCTCCTTAATTGAATTTTAGATATAAATGTTAATTATCAAAATGGAGGAGTAGTTGATACTATTTCATTTTATGAGAGGTCACACTTCATGACTTTTTGCTTTCAAGAGTGAATCAATTGATTCTTTATAAAGATCCTTTTTAGTGCATTTCACGTGGAAAGATTATGGTTTCTATTGACTGCTAAACTCATAGGATGATGGATAAATTCATATTGATTATCAGGAATCTGCTTTACATACATTTTTCCTGCTTAAAATGTGCAGTTTGATGCTGAAATAGCATGAAGGGAATCAACATGTCTGACTCTGGACAACTTTTGTGCAGATTCGCCTCCAGATTCTAATAAGAAAATAGGAGAAGCTGACAGAAGGCTGTTGGTTATCAGCAACAGGCTAAACTGTTGAATGCAGTGATGGTTAATTTAAAAGCTCAAAATCCTTGATCGTAAGTCACTTGGATATTTCTATATCAGAGTCATGGGCATTCTTTTCTTTGCATTTTCATGGAAATATTCTTTTTTTTCCCCCCAATAAATTCCTTATTTTGTTTTGGGTAGTTGGACATTTGGAATGCTAGACTTGTTATCCTATGATTGTGGACTATTATTAGGTAAGTAACTTTTAAGTTAATAAAAAGCCTTGTGGTTTTTGGATTTGTCTTCACAACATTATTAATGTTTTGGAATTCCATTTCGGTCGTTCTGGATATTTGGGATAATAAGAAAACCAGGGTTTGGATGATGATGATCCAGTAAAATGCCCTTTATCCTACATATGAAAAGAGGATAAAATTTTGGATTCTTGGTACGATGGCAAAGACATTGATTGATGGTCAGGAGTTCTGCAATCCCAAGGCATTGGCTGAATGCACCTGAGACATTTAAAAATAAAAAATAAAAAAAATAAAAAAAAATCTCTTATATCTGGTATAATAAATGCTAGATTGTTTAACCTTAAATATAATTTGGAGTACTGAAATTCATTAAATGGAAGCCCCTTTCAAATGTATGGTGATGGTCTTTTGTAGAGTTCCAGTGACATCTGTAAATGCAACCAAATGGGAATAGGTCCCTGAAGGAGAAAGGGATGGGGGAAGGCCAGGGCAGACGAGCTTGTTATGTCATTGACAGACATCTCACTAGACGTAATTCTTACTGTAATATATGATCCTTGATGGCGTCATATTTTTTGCCTTGATGGCATCATATTTTTTGTGGTGATGATGGCGGAGAGAGGAATAATATGGTGAATAGAAAAAAGAAATAGTAATTTATGAGGAGATGGAACAGAAATATTTGATTTCCTTATTGGAGGCATAAAAAAACAACAGAAATTTAGGACTTGCCAATCTTGTTGTCACTAAGCCCCTTTTTTTAATGAGATTTTAAGCTAGTCAAACTTCATTTTTAATCGTACATTTCAAGGGACTCACCAGCCAATAATCTCAAAAGGCTTTGTCAAACAAGGGCTAAGTGAACAAAATCCTTCTACTGTTTTTGTGAGATTCAAGGAGTGTCTGGATGGATATTTTATAAGAGGGACGCTCACTGGTTCTTTTTATTGGTCAATATATTTTCGAACTAGGTCAAATTGAAAGAAATAGAAGCCCCATTTTCTAACAAGCGAAATGGTTGCTAGTGTTCTTATTAATCAGTGTAACTAAATCCAATTAATCTGTTAAAAATATGAAGCCATACTCATAAAATCTTTCTTTAGTTGCATTAGCTTTTGTGTCGTGTGATCATAACTTTTGATGAATGGCAGAGAAGAGTACAAGTGATCAAAATGTAATAGTATCATCAATGTGTTCATTATTCATTGCCAGGATATCAGCGTTTACACACCTAAAAACTGTAACTTTTAGCAACTGATTCAAGGTTTAGATTATGCAGTCACTTTCTTAACTTTTTGACAGTACTTTCTGGAGCAAAGATATTGGAGGAAACATGAAGTTCTTCACTGACATTTTATTTCAATGGGGTATTGAGCTTGTCAGCGGTAAGATGTCTTCGTTCACTCTCAGTTTGAGGCAATAGATATTATATACGATCCAAAATGCATGCATAAGCAGTGTTCTTCTAGGTCAATGCTTTCTCCTCTTTTGCAAAATCGGCTCCTCAAAGTTGCCTCCTATCTCATCCATGGTCACCGACAGCCTCAAATATTGTGTTCCCTGTCTTCAAAATTCTGAAATAAAATAAAATAAAATAAATTATTTTTCATTGGTGGGTTTCCTATCCTCTCATATTCAATCATTAAGTTTTAACATGATCTTAATAATTTACTGCAGATTTTGGGGATATTGTTTGTAAGTTTTGGTGATTATAAGGGAGATTCTGGGTTTTGCTTAGTTTGTATTTGCACTAAATTTGTGCATGCAAGGTTTTTGTATTAATGTCTGAATGTGCTTGGAGAAGCAGTAACTTTGCATTGTTTGTGTTGCTAAACCTTATAGTCAATATATGAAGTTGCAGTCATTATTTTTCATCTAAGAGCGTGATGTTTTCAAGAGCCCAAATTCTATCACCTGCATTATTTATTGAGAAGCCAAAATTGAGGGATTGAGTTACCCACCCAATAATTTAGGATAATTGATATTGGCTCTATAATGGCTAGCTTGATGCATCTGCCTCTGTTGCCATAGAACAGGCGGATTAGGAGGAGAAAGCGGTTGATGAGACTGGTGTCAAGCTTCAATGAATCGTTTTGCTCATGACACGAGTAGGGGTGTGTCCAAGGGCAATGATCACAAGGCTCACAATGGAGAAATCGTCTGTCCCATGATGGAATTTGATTACCTAAATGGGATTGTTCGCTTACTTTCTAAGGTTGTATCTAGTGAGTGATGAATATGTTCAATGAGATCATAGACTCAAAAGTTAGACGAGACAAGTTGCATGTTGATAGCTCTCCAAGACCACCCAAAAAACTCACTTATGCAAGAAGAATGAAGAAGCAAGGTATAGTTGTAAAACTTCGAAATTTTTTACATGTTTTAACAATAGAGTAACTAAATCTTATCATGTTGACACTCTAACTAGGGTAGTGTGTCCATGTCCGACACGTGTCGGACGCATGTCGATAGCAACATCACTGCCTCCTTGTAAGTCATCAATAGACCTTTTCCATTTAATGTTCCTCCTGTACTGGAAAATAAAGGTAAAATTTCTGATATTCCAAGAACTTTTTCTCACTTGCAATGTTTCAAGTGTAAAGACTTTGATCACATCTCTTATGAATGTCCTAACCGAGCTTTAGTCATTGAAGAACAAAAGAATATAAGAGATGATCAATTAGAAGATCAACTCTTTGAGCCTAAACTTGAAGAATTTGATGATAATAGTGAGAACACCCCCTTAGATAGTATTCGGACTTTTCCTGTGAATCTAGGTATTGTACCCTTTGTTCTCGATACCTCTCACTCAATTGTTGTGTGTTATACTCTTATCCAACTTAAAGGTACTGATGATTTGTGTAATCATGCCCTTTTCACAGAAAATCTTGAGAATTGGGATTTGATCATCCAAACAGTGCAAATTACATATAACAATTTTGTGAATCGATCTATAAGTACGAGTCTCTTTGAAGTTATTCATGGTTATAAACTTAGGAAAACTTTAGACCTTATTCCCATGTCCCCACATGCTAATGTGTCTATATCAGTTGAAGCATTTGTACATCATCTTCATGACTTGCTTATTGAAATCAATAAACAACTTGAAGCATTATATAAACTTCAACCTGATTGGCATAAGCGAAATTTTGAATTTAATTTTGGGGATTATGTTATATTACAAGCTTATAGTGCTGATCCTTTTGAAATTTTAAAACATGTTGGTTCAAATATATGTGACATTGATCTTTTATCACATTTTGGCCACCACTTTATTTTAATTGTTAAGGACTTCGTTGTTTACAAAGGCTATTTTAAATCTCTAATGATCATTTTTCACCTCCACATGGGAATTCCTACATTGAATCTTTTGCTATATCTACTTCAATACCGTCTATCACAGCACATATAGATAAGATTGACGTTATTTTAGATGATCAGATTGTATTGATCAATGATAGAGAGATTCAATGCTTTCTTGTTCGTTGGGTGTAGCGACTTGATTTACATGAATCCCCAGAAAGAGAGTTCAATAGCATGATCCAGACTTGTTGAAACTTTATAGAAGTCAGTAAGATTTTCCTTTGCCCAGTTCATCTTGGTCAGATCTTATGCTTGGGGATAATTTGCAAATGGCGTTGTCATTATTTGTTGAGTTTCGATATTTGGTTCGTTAGAAAGATCGTCCCCTGTGGTAGATCTATTCACTCGATGGGGTCGAGTTTTTTTCATCTCGGGAGAGTTGATGCGGATATCAGCTCAATTATTTTACTTATTTCATTTTTTATTTATTGATTTTTTTTTTATTTCATTGGGCTGGTCTAGTGGGTTTGGCCCAAGCTCTTATCTTTAGGGTTTTTGTTTTCATTATTTAAATCTAGTTGTACATGTAATTGAAACAATTTGATGATTATGAAAAATTGAAATTGATTGTGGAGTCTCTTTCCTCTCCCTTTCCCTCTTCCCTTGAATTGCTGCTGTTTCTTAGGTTTCTCCCCCCATTCTCTTTGGTTTCTTCCCCTTTCTTGTTGTTTTCTTATTTTTATCTTGCATCAGTTTTGATTTCCCAAGTTTTGGCCAAGCTGTTTATTACTTGTTTGGGCAATTTATTCAAGTTTCTTTTGAAAATTTGAATTAGTCAAATTGACCACACAGTATTTCAGCAATGTTTTCTGCTTTGTGCAGTATTTGGTTTCCCAAAGTGGAAAATCTTTTTTCAAATGTTTGTACTTGGCTGGCCAAAATTCAAAATGTTTCCCAAACAAGCTACCTGCAGTATTTTGTACTGTTGACTCCTTTTGCCGTAATATATTTCCCTATTTTGGCATAAAATTCAAAATTCAAAATTTTTTGAACGTTTTAAGCCAAAATTCAAATGATTTAGTCCCACACGAAACCAATCTACTGAATTCATCTAGTTAGCTAGCAGCTTTGCTGCCCGGCTGCTTGGGTTTTCGGTTCAATGGCTGAACCCTTACTTGTACACCAATCATAATTCTATATTTCAGCTGCCTGCTTGTTGAAAGTCAGGTGACCACTTTAGATTGTCGTCTAAGAGGATTTAATACCGTCAATAGTTTGACACTTTTTGTTCCAGATTAGCCAAATTTGTAATGTTTTGATTTATATTCCATCGCTTGGTTTGGATAACTAGATCATCGGATCTCTGTAATGTTTTACTTTGAATGTTCGATTGCCCAAAGTAGATGTACTCAATTTTGACCAATATAAATTTATTTTCTAGAAAAAAAAATGCTTTTGCTATATATACTTCAATACCGTCTATCACAGCACATATAGATAAGATTGACGTTATTTTAGATGATCAGATTGTATTGACCAATGATAGAGAGATTCAATGCTTTCTTGTTCGTTGGGTGTAGCGACTTGATTTACATGGATTACGACGTCCATGCATGTATATTTTATACAAAATTTTGGGTTGTTACAATAGTTGCATAGAGTTCAAGGACCAAGAGGATGAAACTAGGTCGGTTCACGCATAGTGAATCCAATTCTACCATGCTGGCTCTTCCAATCAAGGGTGGACCCATTATGGGTCGAGCGGGTCCAAAAACTTTCGATTAGGCTTTTTTAAATTTAAATTTTCAGATTTTTTTTTCACAATTTTTTTTAGCTTATTTTCTATTTCGTCCCATTGAACCATAAATCTGGGTCCGTCCTTGCTTCCGGTTCATCGTCTTTGTATTTTTATTATCGAGGTTATGTTAGAATTCAATCTTACCACTTATATAACCTCATTTAATACATTTTGCAGACCGGAAGTATATTAATATGGAGTTTTATGTAGCTTGTTTTGGTTCAACTCTCGACTGTCCTTCACCTTGTGCAAAAGCAACAAGAATGACAGTATTTTCTATGAAGTTCGTGAAAACAATTTTTAGGGGATTGTACTCCAAAATTTTGAGCAGAGAAAGTGACTGCACGGGCTGCACCATCTCAAACTTACACACCAAAATGGTGCAACTTTTACATCATCTTATTTAGCCCCTATTTGGTGGAGTTCCCAAGTTTTGGCCAAGCTGTTTATTACTTGTTTGGGCAATTTATTCAAGTTTCTTTTGAAAATTTGAATTAGTCAAATTGACCACACAGTATTTCAGCAATGTTTTCTGCTTTGTGCAGTATTTGGTTTCCCAAAGTGGAAAATCTTTTTTCAAATGTTTGTACTTGGCTGGCCAAAATTCAAAATGTTTCCCAAACAAGCTACCTGCAGTATTTTGTACTGTTGACTCCTTTTGCCGTAATATATTTCCCTATTTTGGCATAAAATTCAAAATTCAAAATATTTTGAACGTTTTAAGCCAAAATTCAAATGATTTAGTCCCACACGAAACCAATCTACTGAATTCATCGAGTTAGCTAGCAGCTTTGCTGCCCGGCTGCTTGGGTTTTCGGTTCAATGGCTGAACCCTTACTTATACACCAATCATAATTCTATATTTCAGTTGCCTGCTTGTTGAAAGTCAGGTGACCACTTTAGATTGTCGTCCAAGAGGATTTAATACCGTCAATAGTTTGACACTTCTTGTTCCAGATTAGCCAAATTTGTAATGTTTTGATTTATATTCCGTCGCTTGGTTTGGATAACTAGATCATCGGATCTTTGTAATGTTTTACTTTGAATGTTCGATTGCCCAGAGTAGATGTACTCAATTTTGACCAATATAAATTTATTTTCTAGAAAAAAAATGGTTTAGTAAGCTTGCATATAAGTTCACTGCAATAGGATTATTCCATGACATTTAATTTTAAAATAAAATGACTTCTTGGTTTAATAAGAGAAAATTTGAAATGTACTACACATTATTACGACGTCCATGCATGTATATTTTATACAAAATTTTGGGTTGTTACAATAGTTGCATAGAGTTCAAGGACCAAGAGGATGAAACTAGGTCGGTTCACGCATGGTGAATCCAATTCTACCATGCTGGCCCTTCCAATCAAGGGTGGACCCATTATGGGTCGAGTGGGGTCGGCCGTCCTCACTCAATTTCCAAAAACTTTCGATTGGACTTTTTTAAATTTAAATTTTCAGATTTTTTTTTTTTACAATTTATTTTAGCTTATTTTCTATCTCGTCCCATTGAACCATAAATCTGGGTCTGTCCTTGCTTCCGGTTCATCGTCTTTGTATTTTTATTATCGAGATTATGTTGGAATTCAATCTTACCACTTATATAACCTCATTTAATACATTTTGTAGACCGGAAGTAGATTAATATGAAGTTTTATGAAGCTTGTTTTGGTTCAACTCTCGACTGTCCTTAACCTTGTGCAAAAGCATCAAGAATGACAGTATTTTCTATGAAGTTCGTGAAAACAATTTTTAGGGGATTGTACTCCAAAATTTTGAGCAGAGAAAGTGACTGCCCGGGCTGCACCATCTCAAACTTACACACCAAAATGGTGCAACTTTTACATCATCTTATTTAGCCCCTATTTGGTGGAAATTATTAGATATTTATTAGATTTTGATAGAAATTGATGAAATGTGTGGTTCAAAAGTTGTCGGACCCTTAAAATATGCTGTTAAAATTAATTGTCGACTTTGATTTAGATTAAAGTTTAAATTTTAATTGGTACCAAACAGGGGGATAGTCATCAATCTATTGCGCCAAATGTTAAGCTAAAAAAAAAATAAAAAAAATCCCTTTATTTCCTTTTTAATTCTCAACAACTAGTTTATCTTAAAAGTATTTAGTTACCTATTCTATTTCTACTAAAATTACTGAGTTAAAAATTAAATTAAATTAACTCAAATGTTGCATTTAGATAAAGAAAAAAATTGTCTCGAGCTCGTTGCATCAAAGAGTACTAATGCACTATGTTCTGATTCACTGATAAGGAAGCTAGAGTTGCTCATGATCTGACAATAGTGTATTCCATGCATCAAGAATGGTTGGCGTTCAAGCCCTTGATAAAAAAAAAGCTAATTCTTCCTAGCTAACGAAAAGAAGGCTGTGAAGTGAGCTTGAAATATGCTTCGATTTCCTAAAAGCAGAAAGACTTGATCAAACGCTCTCTCTTTCTGCTAGTCAAACTTAATATCACAATGTTGTTTATTATTTGATTATAATTTAATATAAGAATCATGCTATGATTACAACATTTTTCACAGCAAGATTCACAGCACACACACATGTAACGGGTGAGGTTCACAATTAAAATAATCATGGACCTCACATTTGTGAGGAAGCCTTGAAAAAAGCTGTGAGGGAAATGCTGTACAATCAGCAATTTTCTTAATATAAATGTCAATAAAATTAATAATCAAATTAAAGTGTATATGAATAAAATTAAATCATTAAGTAATATAATGATATAAAAAATGGAATAATAAAAATGAAAATTTGTTGTAATATAAAATGAATGACCAGTACATATTCAAAGAGTAACTAATAAAACTACTCACTAAACTTCATCCAAACATACATACTCAAAAAGTGCAATTACTTTATTAACAAAATAAGTAAATTTATTTATGTGAATTTTTAATAATAATCAAACAAGCTCTCATTGAGTTCCATCAATCTTTTAGATGATTTAAGTTTTAACTTTTTCCCCCCTTTTTTAACGGTTTTGGTAAATATGCTTGGAGAAAGTCTAAAAAAACTCACATGAGTAACATCATGCAAGAAACAATTTCTTAATTGACAGCATTTCAACTAGTTAACTGCTCATCATCGTCAATATGAGTAAGTATCTGTCTAAGAAAGAGGTGAAGGAAGGACACAGTTTCTAGCAGACTAAGCTTCATATTAGTCAAAATTACACAGCATCATATCTTTAAGGCCTTATGGTTTGCTATTATTTCTATCACTTTGCAGAATTTCCTTCCTTAACTCCGGCTGCTTTTCGAGAAGTTGGGACGGCCATGTGTCGGCTGGAGCAGGATATCGAGCATGTGGTTTGCTTGGCTTTGATGCAAGTTGAGCAGTACTGGGCTCCTCATGCACTTGCATATTTGAGCAGATGGGAACAAGATATAATTGATTTACAGTTTGTATTTGCTGCTGTCCAGGTTGCATGAAAGGAAATCCGGGATGATCCTTACTTCTATGTGATGCGAGTTCTTGGAGATCACATTCAGGAGGGGCCACGTTCAGGTCGAGTCGGGACTCAGAAACACATGCCTTCAGCTCACTCCGCAAGTTCCCGATTTGAGCCTCTAAAGCAGAATTTTCATCTTGTAGTTCCTTCTTTTCCACAGTTATCTACATAACGAAATTATCAGGTGAAAAAGATGACAATTCGAATTGTCAAAATCGAAAATCACGGTTAACCGAACTGGATAGGGCGAAAAAAATCGAACCGATGGTATTTGCGCCGTGCCCTGCCCCGAACCGATTACCCGTTAAAAAATTAATAATAATAAATAAAATTAAAAATTAAAAAAATTGGACAATTGGGCTTTCCATTATTCTTTCTATTATAATTTGTTTAGCCCAAAATTTATGACCCATTACCAACCCATTAAGTAACCTAACGTAGTTACCACTTACCTACTAAGTACTAACCCAACCACAAAGAAAATTAGAATCAAATTCAACAAGACATTAGCACACAGCCGTCTTCACTCGAGTCTCTGCAATGTGTCCTCAAAATTTTTTTCTTCTCCACTTCGTATTCTTTCTTGCTCGGCATTGCCATCCCCAAATAGGAGGGTATTTTTCTTCTTCTTCTTCTCGTTTGCTAATTGCTGTTGTTATCTCTGTATCTATTTTTGTTTTTGTCGAGAAAAATGGAATAATAAAAATGAAAATTTGTTGTAATATAAAATGAATGACCAGTACATATTCAAAGAGTAACTAATAAAACTACTCACTAAACTTCATCCAAACATACATACTCAAAAAGTGCAATTACTTTATTAACAAAATAAGTAAATTTATTTATGTGAATTTTTAATAATAATCAAACAAGCTCTCATTGAGTTCCATCAATCTTTTAGATGATTTAAGTTTTAACTTTTTCCCCCTTTTTTTAACGGTTTTGGTAAATATGCTTGGAGAAAGTCTAAAAAAACTCACATGAGTAACATCATGCAAGAAACAATTTCTTAATTGACAGCATTTCAACTAATTAACTGCTCATCATCGTCAATATGAGTAAGTATCTGTCTAAGAAAGAGGTGAAGGAAGGACACAGTTTCTAGCAGACTAAGCTTCATATTAGTCAAAATTACACAGCATCACATCTTTAAGGCCTTATGGTTTGCTATTATTTCTATCACTTTGCAGAATTTCCTTCCTTAACTCCGGCTGCTTTTCGAGAAGTTGGGACGGCCATGTGTCGGCTGGAGCAGGATATCGAGCATGTGGTTTGCTTGGCTTTGATGCAAGTTGAGCAGTACTGGGCTCCTCATGCACTTGCATATTTGAGCAGATGGGAACAAGATATAATTGATTTACAGTTTGTATTTGCTGCTGTCCAGGTTGCATGAAAGGAAATCCGGGATGATCCTTACTTCTATGTGATGCGAGTTCTTGGAGATCACATTCAGGAGGGGCCACGTTCAGGTCGAGTCGGGACTCAGAAACACATGCCTTCAGCTCACTCCGCAAGTTCCCGATTTGAGCCTCTAAAGCAGAATTTTCATCTTGTAGTTCCTTCTTTTCCACGGTTATCTACATAACGAAATTATCAGGTGAAAAAGATGACAATTCGAATTGTCAAAATCGAAAATCACGGTTAACCGAACTGGATAGGGCGAAAAAAATCGAACCGATGGTATTTGCGCCGTGCCCCGCCCCGAACCGATTACCCGTTAAAAAATTAATAATAATAAATAAAATTAAAAATTAAAAAAATTGGACAATTGGACTTTCCATTATTCTTTCTATTATAATTTGTTTAGCCCAAAATTTATGACCCATTACCAACCCATTAAGTAACCTAACGTAGTTACCACTTACCTACTAAGTACTAACCCAACCACAAAGAAAATTAGAATCAAATTCAACAAGACATTAGCACACAGCCGTCTTCACTCGAGTCTCTGCAATGTGTCCTCAAAATTTTTTTCTTCTCCACTTCGTATTCTTTCTTGCTCGGCATTGCCATCCGCAAATAGGAGAGTATTTTTCTTCTTCTTCTTCTCGTTTGCTAATTGCTGTTGTTATCTCTGTATCTATTTTTGTTTTTGTCGAGTTTGAGTATTTGATGAAATGTGATTTTTTTTTCCACATAAAAAGATGAATTTAATAAACTTAGTCTGCCCAGAGATATTAAGTTTTATTGCTGGAGGAACTCAATGATATGCACTTTAAGTTTGAGAATAATCAATGAAAATACAAGGATACGAGCAAGTTATGAAATTATTGAATTCACCCCGCACTAGATTGCATGAAAAATCTCTTGAGGTTTTATAGAGAATTTTTAGAATTATTGAATTTAAACAAAAATATGGGAATTCTGCTCAAATGTCATTAGTAGATATCACTTAGAGATGAACAAGTAATGCAAGATCTTTGACTACCAAAATTCTTTCTCAATTAAATGTACTTTATGAATAGTCTTCATTTTTTTTATTGTGATATTGAAATGAGAGTATATATTTTATGTGGATATTGAATTGGGATATTGTTTGCATTTTCATTTGAGATGTTGTTTGCTACATTTGCTTAGTATTATATTTTTGTTTTCATAGACTTTTCTTTCATAATATATATATATATATATATTTATTTATTTATTTATTTATTTATTTATTTTTTTAATATTTAAATTTGATGGTTGGACCTATAAAAAATAATTTATTTTCGTGGTTATTAATAACCCGAACCGAGATATGAATCAAAAAGAACCGAATCGATTTACGTGGTTATGATGCGGTTATGGTATTGCTAAAAAATTGGTGGTTCGGTGATGGTTTTGGTTGAACCGACCCCGAATCGAACCGTTGCCAACCCTCTGGAAAGGGATAGTCAAATAATGTGTAGGTAAGGTGTAGGAAGTTAAAAGAACACATGCCTTCAGCTCACTCCGCAAGTTCCCGATTTGAGCCTCTAAAGCAGAATTTTCATCTTGTAGTTCCTTCTTTTCCACGGTTATCTACATAACGAAATTATCAGGTGAAAAAGATGACAATTCGAATTGTCAAAATCGAAAATCACGGTTAACCGAACTGGATAGGGCGAAAAAAATCGAACCGATGGTATTTGCGCCGTGCCCCGCCCCGAACCGATTACCCGTTAAAAAATTAATAATAATAAATAAAATTAAAAATTAAAAAAATTGGACAATTGGACTTTCCATTATTCTTTCTATTATAATTTGTTTAGCCCAAAATTTATGACCCATTACCAACCCATTAAGTAACCTAACGTAGTTACCACTTACCTACTAAGTACTAACCCAACCACAAAGAAAATTAGAATCAAATTCAACAAGACATTAGCACACAGCCGTCTTCACTCGAGTCTCTGCAATGTGTCCTCAAAATTTTTTTCTTCTCCACTTCGTATTCTTTCTTGCTCGGCATTGCCATCCGCAAATAGGAGAGTATTTTTCTTCTTCTTCTTCTCGTTTGCTAATTGCTGTTGTTATCTCTGTATCTATTTTTGTTTTTGTCGAGTTTGAGTATTTGATGAAATGTGATTTTTTTTTCCACATAAAAAGATGAATTTAATAAACTTAGTCTGCCCAGAGATATTAAGTTTTATTGCTGGAGGAACTCAATGATATGCACTTTAAGTTTGAGAATAATCAATGAAAATACAAGGATACGAGCAAGTTATGAAATTATTGAATTCACCCCGCACTAGATTGCATGAAAAATCTCTTGAGGTTTTATAGAGAATTTTTAGAATTATTGAATTTGAACAAAAATATGGGAATTCTGCTCAAATGTCATTAGTAGATATCACTTAGAGATGAACAAGTAATGCAAGATCTTTGACTACCAAAATTCTTTCTCAATTAAATGTACTTTATGAATAGTCTTCATTTTTTTTATTGTGATATTGAAATGAGAGTATATATTTTATGTGGATATTGAATTGGGATATTGTTTGCATTTTCATTTGAGATGTTGTTTGCTACATTTGCTTAGTATTATATTTTTGTTTTCATAGACTTTTCTTTCATAATATATATATATATATATATATTTATTTATTTATTTATTTATTTATTTATTTTTTTAATATTTAAATTTGATGGTTGGACCTATAAAAAATAATTTATTTTCGTGGTTATTAATAACCCGAACCGAGATATGAATCAAAAAGAACCGAATCGATTTACGTGGTTATGATGCGGTTATGGTATTGCTAAAAAATTGGTGGTTCGGTGATGGTTTTGGTTGAACCGACCCCGAATCGAACCGTTGCCAACCCTCTGGAAAGGGATAGTCAAATAATGTGTAGGTAAGGTGTAGGAAGTTAAAAGACCACATTTTCATAAAAAAGGTGTGGCTCAATGGACTTACATATTGAGATTCAGACAATAAAGCAGCATTTTCTCTTTTCAGAGACTTGATCTGAGCTATTGTTTCGGACACCACTCGACTGGCTTCATTCAACAAAAAGGCCTTACCATTGTTCTGATCTGATAGTTCTGCAAGACCAAAGTCATTGAAGACATCAAGTTTCACGTCAGATATCGAGAATACTGGTTTATAGGATGATATGAAAAGTTTGTGCTTCAGATATTTTCAATATCATAATAGTTTCTAGAACTAATTACCTAAAGAATTAGCCAAACCAAGAAAGAGGTCATTCAAATGTTCACGCTTCATCTTCTCTCTCTCAGCCTTGTGGATTCTTTTAGGAATTTGCCGTTGCTTTTCTTTGCTAGAATGCACCCTGTTAGCAGAGAGATTTAGATGTTTGTCTAGGCAATAAAACACACATAACAAAACCTATATTTTTATCCAGATTTATCAAGCAGCTGGTGAGTCAAGTTACTAAAATATATCCTCCCTCGTAATTCTTTGCATGAATCAGGAGGTTTCTTTTCATGGTCGAGGAAGAGATAAACACAGTACTTTCTTTAAGGCTCAACAACTCAGAGCGTCTGTTATAATTCCTTTTCTTTTCACATTATACAATATCTACTTCAAGCATTTCATTTAGTGCTTTGCCAGAAGCCTGCCTCTCAAGTGAAATGATCAAATTTATTGCAATGTAAAAAGTTTCAGAGGAAGAAAATTGTTGCAATGAATGATCATTTTCCAATTCCCCAAGCAGCTCTGTCAGAGCCAACACAGCAACAGTAGGATAAAGTAAGAGTGCAAAGAAAAATTCAAGAAATCATATAAAAGCAAACAGATGGAATGCCATAATTTTAGGTCCAAGCAATTTTTATTTAATCTTTTTAAAGAAACTGCAAATCTAAAGTGTGTCATAAACGTACACAGCCAAGCAAAAGTATGACAATTGCCATCAATAGCTATCCGTATGACGAAATGGTTCAGACAAGTATAAAAATTTCTAACATTCTTACTGAATACATTTAAACAATGGATGTGAAACAAAAAACTTTGGTTGAATCGTTGTATCCTATGGGATGAAGAACAAGAGACCCTGCTAGAGATATTACATTGTACTTCACCCAACATTTTCTTGTACTTCTGGTACTATATATTTTATTTCGTTCTTTAAGCTTTGATGGGGTTTATTTGCTTTCAAGCATTGAAATTGAGGCTTCCAATTAAAAGAAGAAAAGAAGTTGCTTATAATGGAGAAAAATATCTCTGAGTAGGCTGCCTAAGAGTTCGATGATTTTGAATTCTTTTGCACAAAATAAGATTGCTATGGTACATATAACTGGATGTTAATATCAAAAGAATATCATTTCTCATCCAACATGTGACTAATTTATTGTAATACGATCGTGATTCTCCCTACTACAAACTTGAGTTTCTATTTTAAGAGGTTTGCTTCCATCTGTCTTTCTTCATTCTGGTGTAACAAGAGAACCATAACTGGCATGGAATTCTCTCATCTTAAACCCTGACACTTCGCCCTATTGCATAAAACCCGGATCTTGTCAAAAATTTTGTTGACGATGCAACATTATAACCCCAAAAAAACACCTTATTTCCGAATGTTTCGAAAACCTTAGAAGCTCGTCTTATTGAGCAATTTTCAGAGCTAAATAACACCTCCAGTCCACAGAGCAATTTTTGTGATATTGTAATCCAAAATAAACGATCAGGAAACAAAAAGCAGTTTCAAAACTTTGATATTGAGAGTTGATGAGGATCTTTTTAACATGAGTGTCACCACATTTTCACATATTTCTTATACGAGCTCATTCAAAAGTTGCAGAACCGGGACTGAAATGGTCTACAGTGTTATTCTATAGAATTCATTCCCCCATTTTCCTCCACTGTTATTTCCTTCTTTGATATTAAATTTTGTGGATCCAGATTTAGCCTTTAAAACAAAATTACAGATATATCTTCCAGGAGGATACTTGAAAGTCTTAGAGATCACTAACATGTAATAAATCGTAATCTATTTCATCGAAATAGATACTTAAAGAATTAGACAGATAGTTCATGAATATATACTCCTATCATCCACTTTAAACAAGTAAAGAACAATTGGCTTGGATATAATAGATGTCATCCCCTGCTAACAGGATATATTTAATTATGATACTCCTTCCATACTTGTTTCCGATATAATTTGATCAATCACTTCGCACTATCCCTCCAAAACCGCAATATTAAATACTTCATAGCAGGACCAATTAATTTCTCTTTTCCCATGATATGGACAATTCATTTTTTTTAGGATTTTTCAGTTATCAATGTAGATTAAGGTAGTCTCATCTATATTAAATTCCTACATTGCCCCCACCATAATGTGAAAAAAAAAAAAAAAAAAAACTCATACACTCATTTTTCAATCGTAAACCATTCTAAACAAGATATAACATCCTTAATTCCGTTTTTATGGTCTCCACATTTCTAGGGTATAAAACTAATATCAATACAAAATGGAACATGAATTAAATTTGTGTCAACCCTTTGAATAGGGATAAACTTTTATCTATGTTTTTCATTATAGATAAGAAGATGAAGCTAGTTTTTCCAAGATCAAAAGCCATTCCCATGCCTGAAAAAAGAGAGCAGGGTGTTAAAGTACTAACCGAATTGGTGATTTCTCCACTGCCATGCCAGTCTTAGCTGCAGGAGCAATCCCTGAATTCATTTGTGATTCACTACCACCTTGCAAATACTGCTGAAAAATGAGATGCATAAAACCATTTATTTAAATCATAAATGTGGTGCTGGATTCAATTTTAATGCAGAAACAAATAATCAGGTTACAAATTTAATGTTTTTTTCTCATCTATATATTTGACGAAATTTATGGCATTTTACAAGCAGCACTGTTTCTTTTCAAAGAAAATAAGAGAAAACTAGTAGATTTTGAACCATCTCGTTTAAAAGCTCAAGCCTTTAGAAAGGATACACATCACCCAAGCAAAATCCATTTCTTCATCAACTGCCTTATAATATTTGAACCACCACATCTAAATAGCTTGAGCATTTACAGAGATTTCAGACTTTAACTTATATCTTCAACAAAACAGACTTCTACAAAAGACAAACTTATTTATTCAAATTATATCTTCAGAAAAATGGACTTCCAAAAAAGGCTGCTATTTTATAACGTCAATTATAAGAACTACAAGTTATTGATATGCTATCCAACCAAAAATTGAGGAATTAATAATTTTCATCCAAAAACAGACCTTGCCATTGAGAAGGTTGTACATGGAGCAAGATTACAAATTTTAAAGCCCAAAGATTAATTTCTAATTAATTAAAATTAATGAACAATATAAAAATTAAACAAATACCAAGAAAAAGAAAAAATGATCCATTGATTTATGATGTTCATTCAACAAGGACTACAAAAATCAAATCTTTTTGCTTCTTTTTAACTTTCCATTTTTACATTCTAAATCAAGATTCCATCCATAGAGAAACCCCACATCGTAGTTCTGATAATTCATACAAATAAACACTTTATAATTGAACAAAAAGTAAAAATAAAAAATAAAAAACAATATTGCCAAGAAATATTTCAAGAAAATTAGTGCTATTACTTACATATAAGTATTGAAAGAGGATTTGAGAAGAATTGGATTATGAGAAGTTCTTCATTGGGAATAAGATTTGAGAAAGATGATGAAATAAAAAGAGGGGCGTGTGGCGAACACCTACAAGGTAGTTTCGATGTCACGCAGGCTGTATTTCTACTTGTTTAGCACAAGAACACACGTTCACTCTCCATTTTTCCACGCGCTCAATTCCCTTATTCTAATTTGATTTTACAAATGAATTTGGATCATCCGAGACAATAATAAAATGTGAAATTTATGTTAACAAAAAAACAGAGTTCCTTGAAATTTTTAAAAGTAGAAAGAAGCCTCTCAAGGGATTTTAAGGTTTATATAATTTGCTCTATTACAAATTTCTATTATCAAGAAACAAAATAATGTTGGGAATATTTTTGCCTATCTACCTAACTAATTAGAATAAAATAATTACAAAATTACAAAAAATGTCCATTTTGACATAATTATTTACAAAAATGTTCAAAATTTTTCAATGTCAATTTTTACAATTATTTGGACGAGATTACCCCTAAGTAGCTTTCATAAGAAGCTATATTAAAATGATGTTCTCGATATTTTAAATAT
Organism: Olea europaea var. sylvestris; assembly: GCF_002742605.1. Lineage (NCBI taxonomy): Eukaryota > Viridiplantae > Streptophyta > Magnoliopsida > Lamiales > Oleaceae > Olea > Olea europaea. The sequence continues at coordinate 235,315 of NW_019234158.1, forward strand.
TGTTTTCGATATTTGAATCCGTTTATATTTTAAAAGTACACATATTAAATCACAATATTAAATGTTCTCGACATTTCAAACATTATTCTCGATTTATTAAATGTCTAGAATGACATTTCATTCTGAACATAATATTTCTCTGTACTTTAAATATTATTCTCGATATTTCTGTGTCTAGCATTAATTGTGATTTGACATGTGCAATACGAAATTATTTATTCTATTTTATCAAAGGGCAAAATAGAGAATTTGGTATCAAATTTGACCATTTTTGGCAAAGATTATCAAAAGTTGACATTTTTAAATTCACATATGTAAAATTGGACTTTTCTACAAATGCCGCATAGATAATAGAGGGCTTGTTTAAGCCCCCCTCCCCCCCTTTTTTTTTTTTATGTAGAATACATTTTAAAATAGTACATTGATGTAGAATATGTGATTAAAATAAGAAAAAAGTTTGAATTTGTTTACAATATTATTTTAGTAAAAAATGTTTGGTTAAAAAGAAAATAGAGAAAAATGTATTTTAAAAGTAAGAAAAAATTGATGTAGAATGTGTGATTAAAAATAAGAAAAAAAAAGTTTGAATTTGTTTGCAGTATTATTTTAGTAAAAAATGTGTGGTTAAAGAGATAATAGAGAAAAAATATATTTAAAAATAATGAGGATCAAACAACAGCTCGTCTATGTTCAATTGAGGATTAGAATCGAATTTTTAGTAAATTTTGATAAAAATTGATAGAATATATGATCGAATGGCTAATGAAATACAATTAGAATTTATTGTTAACTTTGATTTACACCTCATTTGGTACTCATTAAATTACATTTCTTTTTTATTTCTTTTATTTTCAACCACAAAATCTTGCATAAAACTATTACACGCAAATCAAAAAGCTTTCTCTATTTTTTAATCACCCATTTTTCAAAAATATATTATTCTATCCATTTTCATTTCTAAAAAAATGTGGGTCAAACGAGAGCTTAGTTTAAAGTTAAAATTTTAATCCTAATCAAATCCAATTAATATTATTAGATTTAAAGTTACACGTTATGAGGGCGTGTGGCATCCACAGATTGTCAGCATGTGTTTAAATTTGGAACATTGGGGTCACGCACTAATGGCTCGTGGTATACACAAGTTTACACGTGCTCATAATGTCAATTCATCCATTGAGCCACGAGGAGAAGAAAAATAAAAATAAATGAAAGATATGGGATATGGTTTTGAACTTTTAATAGACAAAATTCTGTGTACAATTTCGTAATCAGTGATGCTACGCGAAAAGGGCTCCTTAACAAATTTTTTTCAAGTAACACACTGATTGATTATCGATCCAAAAAAAAAAAAAAAAAAAACCCCCATTTTTATTTCCAACCAAAAAAAAAAAAAAAAAAACACATATCATGTTGCTAGTGCAACACCTGCAAAGAGCTTGTGCAAAAACCTTTCGTAATTTTATCAAGCAATTTTTTCTTTCAGAGCGCATTCAAGATCTAAGGATCGCAATATTTAACAATTAGGGAACTCTTTGATAGGGACGTTAATGAGTCAAATCAAGTAGGCTCATTAACCGAAACTTAAGGCTCAAACTCGAGCTCGAGTAACAATGGTTCAAGTCAAACCGAATTTTTCTCGACCACAAAATTTAAGCTTAACTCGAACTTTTGACTCAGACCTTATTGAACTGAACTGGCTTGTGTTTTTTTTTTTTTTTTTAAATTAATAAAACACAAACAGCTAAGTGGTTGCTTGTGTGCAAGCAACTTGTACTGCCTCAAAAGGCAACATGTTGCTACCTTCATTTCAAATTATATATATATTTTTTAGGTTGGCTTGTCATGGGTTGAAAATTGTTGAGCCGACAAGCATATTTGACACCCTTATTCTTTGGTGTAGATTTTTTTACATAAATTTTATGAAAAGTAATTTTTTAAAAATATATATGGTTAGAAAGGAAAAAAAAAATTAAGCCCTTGTTCGAGCCCCATTTTGAGGGGAAAAATGCATTTTTGAATAATGTATTGATGAGAAATATGTGGTTAAAAAACAAGAAAAATTTTGAATTTATGTGTAATATTATTTTACTGAAAAATATGTGGTTGAAATGATACCAAAATACATTTTAAAAATGCATTTTTTTCCCCAAAGAATGGAGCTAAAACAAGGGCTAAAACTCCACATGCAAAATTATTTTATCGTAATAATGGGTGGATGAAAATGAACTTTTAAACAAAAAATGAATTTTAAATAATTCGTACCAAACTGGCGTTAAAAATGTATATTTAACCCAACAAGTACTATCCGAAACAAATTACATCACATTACGTAACATGGATTCCTCTTTTATATGTCACAAATATTTTCAAAAGCAGATCAAAGTACCTAAAAAAACTGAAGCACTTAAATAAAGATTAATGATATTCATCACAACTAACACAGTTGAAGGGGCGATTAACTTATTTAATTGAACATATAAAGTCCTTATTTGAGCCCCATTTTTTTCATAAAAATATATTTTTAAACAGTATTTTGACATCATTTCAACAACGCATTTTTTAATAAAATAATATTACACGCAAATCCAAAACTTTTTCTTATTTTTTAACCACACATTTCTCATCAATTTACTATTTCAAAATTTATTTTCCCCCAAAATGGGGCTCAAACAAGGGCAAAGTGTAGCCACCTAGAATGTCACTAGATAGAACTGTTTTTAAATAAAATATGTACATCAGAATACATATAACTTTTTAGTTTGGCTATTAGGTTCAGATTATTGAAACTTGAAAAGTAAGTCCAGGAAGAAACAGGAAAGAACAAGAAATTCTACTTTTCTTTAATTCTCAAGAGTCGGGGTCATGCGAGCGGGATAATTCTGGATCTTTTGAAGGATCTAGTAGTAATCGAACCTTTGGAACCTTTTAAGATTTTGAACAGCCAAGTTTGAACTTGCGAGTCTTCATTCTTCCATTCAGTGCAAGTGCCAGCACATCAAGCTCTTCTACGTACCAGAGCTCCGAGACAGTTGCCTAACACAAGCAACGTGAAAAATGAAAAAGCTGCATTTACAGTCTATGATGGAGAAACATTAGCCCAACTTTGCAATAGACAGGCATTTAACGAATCAAAAATGATATAATAAGCACCCGTGCTCATTTTATATTAAGCATGTGTCATATCAAACCGTTAGTGGATAAATTTATGGTAAGCTTCACCATTTGAATTGAGTTCAAAACACATCAAAGAATTTCTATGACACGTCACCAGTTCTTACCATAAGATGAGCACCGGTGCTCAGTAGATCATTCTAAACAAAAAAGAAACAATTGCAAGAATGCCAAAAGCAGCGCTGTAGAAGCAGTCCACCATTTGGTCAAAATTCATACCAGAGGACAGGGAAGACAGATTTAGAATAATAGAATTCAATATGTCAACTAAGCATTGGATTTAGCATGACCGTGCCAGGTCCTACCTATATTGTTAAAATAGAGATCTAAGTACAAATGATTCCATGATAAGGGCTTTAACTGTTCATTAAAATAAAATACATAATTTAACCACCATATAATAAACTACCTGATATCCTCGAATTTGGTTGTTCAGTGTCCTTACAAGCTCGTGGAAAATTTGGAGTGGTGAACTATTATTTTCTTCCTATAGAAAAGAACAACGAAAACCAGTTATCAGCAATGGAAAGGAAATCAAATTTTTATGCTATCTAACGTAATCATCCACATCAGTTTTGGTTGCTTGGTGAGCTGGCTACATTCCGGGGATAATCAAGGAAATGCACAAAATTATTACCAAGTTAGTTTATGCATGGTTCTTACAACACCTCAAATCATGTATGACATGAGTTATTCCACTTGTTCGCTTGGGTACAGACCTAAATGCGAAATACTGGACAAGCTGCTAATACATGCAAGTAGTGAGAAATCTCCTGAAACAGATCACAGAGTACTCTGAGCTATACCTCAGACAACTTGGTAGGGTGACCCAGAAGCCTTGCAAATGAAGTGTGGAGCATTGCCTTATCATACTGTAGCAGAAAATCACATCAAGATTAGAAGATATTCCACCCAAAAAAAAAAAAAAAAAAAAACTCAAGGAAATTGTTGAAAACCGCGACGCCTTAACTTTTATCACTGAAACTAACATGTAATGCTACCCATCTAATCATGGCCAATCAAATTTTTAGATAAGGATATTCAGATTTCCAAAATCAACTGAATAATGTTGATTGTAATGCAGAACCAACGCAAACAAAAAATTACATAAAGACACCAGGACCATTTTTAGGCTTGGTGACACAGGATTTTAGCCCCTGGTTGGGCTCCATTTTTTAGAAAATGCATTTTTCTCTCTCTTACTTTCAACCGCACATTCTCCAACAAAATAATATTACACACAAACAAAAAACATTTCTTTACTTTCTAACTACACATTCTTCAAAAAAACCCCTATTCCAAAATATATTTTTTCCCAAAATCCATTTTTAACGGAGCCCAAACAGGGGCTCAGACTCCAAAGGGTAAATTAAGGAAGAACCTAGATTTAGGGTAAAAGAAAGAACCAAAATGCTATGAAATAGAAGTCAAAGTCCAAGTACAGGATCTTATTTGAAATACCTATAGAAGTGGTTAAAAGCCTGCAATTATGTTTCAAGCTCGTAAACTTTCCAGTCCTACTCAGATTAGAATTTTAAAGCTCAAGTAGTATTATTAAGAAATGTCACAGTTAAAGTAATTCCAATAATATGATATGTCGTGAAAACGCAAGGAACTGATAAAAGATGTCTGAAAATGAATGGATAACTGTTGCAAACTACAGAACTGCATGTCAGTCTCTATAAAATCTTAATTGTAAATTTGTCCAACATTACATAGCTTCTAGCATTATAAAATTGCAAATGTGAGTAATAAGTCATCAAGACATATTGATAGGAGCGTAAAGATGACAAAAATATAAAATTAATTAATATGACGACAAAGGGAGCAAGCATCTATTGGGTGACCAAATCTACATTTCCCAAAACCACTACTTTTACTTGACAAGGAATATTGTTAGCATGCTTGGGAGAGAAATAAGAGAAAAAAATTCCATGTGGTCCTTACAAGTTGTTTTTCTGGAGCACGTGGAAGAGCAGTTCTAAGTTTATCACGAATTGTTACTGGATCTGTACCAGAGACCATCTATAGAGGACAAGAAAGGGCAGGAAATCATCAGTAAGAGATTCGATAATCATTTACTCACATTTCAAAAATCCAGTCATGCACAATTCTCAACAAATTTGCAATGGGCAAAGTAACTATTCCATAATCAGCCTAATTTACTAGAATAAACAACAGACTTGAAATAGATGTATTCCCATCTAACATCGATTACTACTTTGAGACTGACATTTGAACATTTACTTAATGAAGGGTAATATATAAAAGTAAAAGATTCATAAAGAACAAAGGCTATGATGAAGAAAAATAGCACAAAGTAGGTCATGAAATGAAGTCAAATAAAGCTATCAACAGGTAGAAATATAAATTTTGTGATGGTAAATAGAAAAAAAAATAATAATAATAAATAAAAATTGCTTTTTAGTGTGTCATCTTCATTTCTTGTTATTGATAATTAAACAAACTCTTTGCCATCAAATGTGTGACATCTTGTTAATTAAATCCTTGTTTGCAAAAGCTTAAAAAGTTGAGGTCAAAGTCAACAAGTAATTATAACCGCACATATCATAGGACCCATAATTTTTATCAACTTTTCAACTGCCAATTTCATCAATGTTTATCAAAATCTGCTAAAATTGTTATCAAACGATTTGTCAAACAACCCCTAAACACCATCCCAGTTCAATATGTAATGCAGGTTATTATAAATCCCAAAACATAACATGTTGATCGCTTACAATGGCAGAAATCTAACGTCCAAATTAGAGGGGAAAAAATTGGGAAAACTTCCCAATACAAATAAGCATCGCCGCTGGTCTTGAAAGAATGGTAACTGAGGCAATCTGAAACTCAAATAAGGGTCTAAGGGAAAGAAAATTGTACTCATACGCATATATCAATCTAGCACCCTGTCCTCTTATAACTCATATCTAAGGAAATAATATATTTGATATTTTTGCATGTAAAGTAGCTCATCCTAAGATCTTTGGGCAGACCTCCCATCTTATGTCCCAATATGTTATGAAAATTGTACATAAGAAGGCTAATAGAGTTGAAAGAGATTAAAACAGAACCTGCCAACAACCTACTAGCACACCAGTTGAAGTCAAAACCACCCTATCTAAGATAATATTTAATGGGCAGACATCCTCTGCAACAGCTTTTACAGCACCAGCCTCAACTTCAATCTGAAGATCAAGAGGGTTGTGCATGAGTGACAGCTGTGTTCTGGTAAGAGTAAAAGAAGGAAACTTGAAGACTTGTGCCAATGGTATGAGTACCTCCTCTTCTGTGGCAGGCACAGGAGCTATGTGATGTGACGCATGGAACATGCTAAAATGGTACATGCTGGAGTTCTGAAACCAGATTGCTAAGCAAAGAACAAATTATCATGCAGATAACAGGAAAAGATACACAAATAAAGAATTTCTTTTCATGCACATAGTTAAAGGTTTTATCGCTTAATATAAAAGCTTCTGAGCACTGGTGTAGCTCAAGGTTAAACACCAAAGGAAAAAGGAAATATTGATATCAAGTGGTAGCTATGAAGCATTGTTCTCTTTACCTTTATTGAAATATGGAGAAAATATACTTTTCACAGCCTCTCTGCAGAAAGATCAAGGTAAGAAGGAAATCAATCATTTCAATTATGTAATAATAAAAATGAGGTAACTATAGGCTATTTATCCTACTTATTGCAGAATTACATTACATGTAACCCTACATTGCTCATAAATTGTAACAGTAACAAGAATAGACACATGGGCAAAGATTCAAATTTAATATCATGGAAACTTGACATATATTCCTTTTCTGTTAGAGCAAACCTTGGGAGGTACACATGTAGGTGACCCTAACTACATCAAAAAGTCCAGAAAGCTTGAATACCTATCCCTGATGTCAACGCTGTTTTGAGATGAAAGCTTCAATAATAGCATCCAAGTTAACTATGTGAGTGTTGATTTCAATCATTGTTCATGTTTATCTCCTATTTTATGTGATTATTGCTCCTTATTCAGATTTGTGCCCCAATCATTTAAAATTCTTGGTAGTGCCAAAGTGCACTTTGTTTCATTATAAATCTTTCTAGAGGCAAGGGTATTAGAGCTTGTTCATATGTAATTTATGTGCCTTGAATTATGTCACCCATGGCCAATTATTTTGGAGATACTATTTCATCAACAAATTTCTCACCATATAACCCCAGGGCTTAAGGCTTTTAGTAAACCTCGTCTTCAAGTTCACTTAAACTGACATATTTATAAAATCGAATTATAATCTCAAAATCCACTACATTAATTTGAGATTACCGACAACCAAGACTAGATCCTTTCCTGTAATCTGCTTCCAGTTGCACAGCCTCCCACTCATACCAATATGCATGAAACTAAAGGAAGTAGGTAGAAGCTTGAGACTTTTGAATCTCCCATCACTTGTTCAAGCACAAGCATTCTAATGGAGAAAAATAAACATGCACATATGCATCCCCTATTAAAGAGGCCAGATTCCCCTTGCTTCAATCACACAAAGGCTCTCTTGTTTCTTTTATATGACACAGCAATTTATGAAGACTCTAAGCTGAAATGAAACTCACGAGATTGGAACAGAGTACTCTGGGCTCAGATGCAAAACATTTGCTCGCACTGGAGGATTTGCAGCCTACAGAATAGGAAAACAGTCATCATCCAGCCGAAAGAGTAGGCTGGCATTACATTGAAAATGCCTAATGTGACTCAAGTTCAATATTTACCTTAAGCACAGGTGTTACATTGCCATTCTCCAGAGTAAAAAGATCTGACAATGATAACGACTGAGAAGTTTCTCCTTGTTTCAGAAAAACAGCTCCATTCTCATCCAAATCTTTAGCCATTTTTGCATATATTCTTGACCTCTGCTCAGCATTTGAAATGGATGAATCTGTTGCAAATACAAATGCAACTACTCAGTCTCAGAGAAATTTGTAAGCCACCTAGAGTTCCGTTTTATATATGAAGTACTAAGGAGAGAGCACTGAACTGAGCGTTTGGAAAATATATTAATGAAATATAATACAAACATTCAATGTGGCCCCAAGAATAATCGACAAATAAATGATGCCTCCATATTTCTGTCATACTAGTTAATGGTTACTTATTTATTCTTTCCAGTTATCAGATGGGAAAAAATCTTTCCCACAGCAAGTCTGTATTTAGTTGTATAGAGTTTTGCAGGTTGAAATTGAAGTTCGTTAAATCAAATTCAAATATGGATGAAATTCATCTAATCACAATTCTGAGGCTACAATTCCAGACTGTCATATAGAGTAGTCATTATTGGATTTCCACAATAACATTCTACCTCAGCACAAAATAAATCCCTATTTTTACTTGGACTTCAGCATGTGTATTAGTTTAACCACTAAGACTCATGTAACCCTCACAAACTACAAAACTACAGAAGTTACATATTCTTGTCTCGATGTGGAAAGATCTAGTTTGTTAGATCATACAAGCTCTCTGAATTATTAGAACAATTAATTTAGAAAATTGATCAAACAATAATCAAGATTTTTGAACTTTAAAAATAATAGTTCAACTGGGCTACAAACGAGCAAAAGTAAACTCTCACTGAAAGAAAAACCAACTGAAGGAGATGACTGGTATGGCTCGACTAGGCTTTAGCTTTTACTCAATACTCGCGGAGTATAGCTTGCTTCAGCTTGACTCGGATCATTTAACCCTCTAAATTATTCTACTTATGCGGACCAAGCACTTCACCAGTTGAACTTTTTGAAGTCATTTAATTAGCATACCTAAAATGAAAAAAAATTATATACCCAAACTTTAACAAGAAAACAGTCAAAATAATTAAATTAGCTTGAAGAAATCAGTCAACAATTCTCATCAAGCTCAACATTAATTAATCAACTAAATGAGAGGTAAATCGATTAAAAAAACTGATGATTACCTGAAACAGTAGTAGGTTTGTGAGAATTAGAATTACGGAGGGCCATATGGAATAGACAATAAAAAGTAACTGCACAGAAGAACCAGATTGCGATAACTTTTACAGGGCGAGACCAGTAGTTTTTAACAATCCCCCTCGCCATCAGTTCCTGTACAAAAATTCTTCATTAATCAAAACGCCAATGATTTTATTTCCTACAGATGATTGAATTATCAGGGCGAGATTTTCCGTGAATTGATTGCTTTCCACCTGAATAAAACAGAGTCATTTCACGTTGATCCTCAAGATCAAAATCAAATGTAAAAAGTAGGAGATGGCGTCTGAGCGATACACAAGTCTTTTCTATTTTATTCTGGTTTTCTTTTTGTTAGATCATGTTTGTACTGCCTGTGTAGTCGCATATTACTTTAGATAGTGTGTCGCATCCTTTGTTTTGTGAAGTGTGTGATGGCTACAACTCGTCTCCCCGTCCCGAAACATTTAGATCCACCACAAGGTTAATTCTACGTGTAAATTATGGCGTCCATATTATACATATGAATATCATAATATATATGTAGCATAGCCCCCCGCCCCCAACAATTTGTTCGATACATGCTATATGATTACGTGTTTTTTTGACTTTATTTAAGGATTGTATTCAATTGAAACTTTTAATGACTTTTTAGAATTTAAAAAGTTTAGAGGTATTTAATTGAGACATTTTTAAACTCTCTAAAAGTCACGGTGTGTTTAATTGAAATTTTTATAAACTTTTAAAAAGTTACTGAGTATTTAATTAAAACTTTTTAGAAGTCTAAGTCTTAGGGTATTCAAATTTTATGACTTCTAGAGACTTTTATAAAAGTCCAAGGAATACTAATTTTTAAATAGAAAGTACTCATATAACATTTTAAAATTTGTTTTTCATTAATCACGAGATTTTGAGAGACTTTCACAAATTTATGTTTTTTCGATTTTTCTTTCCTTTAACATTCCATAAGTATGTATGATTAAAATTTTATTTTTTTCTATTGATTATATTTCATTAATCTTTATTTCTCACTCTTATTATTTATCTCTATTTTCTATGAAAAGATTAAATTAGATTCTTGAAACTTTTTTTCTCTTTTCATTCATTTTTTGTGAAAATATATATATATATATATATATATATATAATTATTTTGATTATTATTTATTTAATTAAGGTTCTAAATTTTTATTTTTTCAATTTTTTTATTATATGAGAAGAAGAAGGGGAATGAAAAAGAGAATTGTGAGAATTAGCACCTCATATGTGAGAATTTCACACTAGATCCACGTGAATTTTATTTCAAATGAAAGTCTTCAAAATTCTTTTAAATTTCACAAAAATATATAAAAAATTTAAAATGAAAACCCATAGAAGTTTACAAAAAAACTTCCACTAATTCCATACAAATTTATAAAAGATCCACGAAATTCACAAAAATCATCACTTAAAAAAAGTCCATCAAAATTTTCAAAAATTTCAATTGAATAGGAAAGTTTCATGTTTCAAATATATGGTGGTCGGCGACGGTGGTGGCGGGTGTGGGATGGCATAGGAGATGCAATTTGGTGGTGGTGGTTGTAGATTGGAGCTGAAAAAGAGAATGGGTGTTTGTAGTTGTTGGTGGGGATGACGATGGTGATGGTTTTTGTGTGCTGGCGATGTTGTAGCGGTGGTTGGCAGTGGTGAATCTAGTGGTTGAGGCCGATGTGTAGTGTCAAGCGTTCACAGTGCTCGTGTGTAGTGGTTTCGTGGTTTGATTTTCTCTATTGGTGGAGACTAACAAAGTGGCAAGAGATTTTGGGTGGCGATTTTGGGTGGCGGTGGTGAAGGTGAGATGTTGGCGAGACAGTGATTGTCACGAGAATTGATGGGTTCATAAATTATTTAGTTGATTGTAACTATTAAATTAATTAATCCATTATCAATAAATAATATGTGGCCAATAAAAAAGATATATTGTGATTAAGATATAATGTGTGATCTAAAAAATTAATAATTTGTGACCTACTAATAAATTGTGATCTATAATATTTGTGATTCGTAACCCATAAATAAATTGTGATGAATAAATTTTTGATCTGTAACTGATTCACAAATTGTGACCTACAAATTTTTTGAATTGTGATCGTAAAATAATTTGACATTAAATGTTTTTAATTTGTGATCGAGAAATAATAAGTAGCTAATTAAATTGTAAATCTGTAATCAAATTATATATATTTGTGACCTTAATATTTAATTAATTAAATTATAAATAAATTTTAATAAATATTTGATTTTTGAAATTTGAAACTTTTATTCTTACTTTTGAAATGGGCAATAATTATCCTCTAATTTATGAAATTTTTTTCAAAATAATAATAATAATAAAAAAAATAATAATAATAATAATTCAAGGCCCAACTATTAGGATAACGAGTTTGACAAGTCGATTAGTCAAATTCTATTGTTTATACAGGATTGATCTCTTAAGCACAAATGTTTAATTTATGTTAAGCATTCGGATAATATGGCATACTACAATAGGTGGTTGTAAAATTGATTACACCACCTATCATAGTGTGTCGTTTCAGGAGATTAATTTTGATTGTTTGTATATCAAACTTCCCACGTCCCATTTATATAGACTGATTTTTCTTATTTTTGTTTCATTTATATAGTTTTATTTATTTATTGAGAATGTTTTGTTTTGTTCATTTACTAATATACTCTTATTTAATTTATCTAGTTATAACTAATTTTTCTCACTTAATCCTGAAATTGTACAAATATAAATAAGGGTATATAAATGAGACGGAGGGAGTAATATAAATCTATGAGCTATTCCCTATATCATGCCATAGTTTGCAATGTTTGAAGATTATGGACCAAACAGAATTTAGATTGTCACTGAGTTCCGAAATAATAGCCTCAAATATTGCAGTTGACATAAACATGATTGAAAAACTTAAGCACAAATAGTTGGTTGAGGTCATCAACCTACCAACAGAAGGAAAATGTGCTCATGATCATTCTGGTACCATTCTAACTAGATGACTGCTTGATTCGGGCTGTGCTAGTGTTGCAAAACGTGAAAACCTTTAGCATGAGTTTATTGATGTCAATCAGTTCAAATACACATGTATCTCCCACTTTGAGACTTTTTTCCTTTAAAACTGTCGCCCATCCGCTGCTTAAATTGTTCTCGTTAGGCTTTATGTTTCTAGTGAAACGGACCAGCCACTTCTTGCCGTTAGAATCACAAAGTTCAATGTACCCTGACTTGCTTGCAAGATGCTCAGCAAATGCGGCTGGCACGTACTTCAGAAATAAGAAAAATCGAACCATGTTATGATCAAATAAATGCAATACATACAACATAATAAACTTAAAAGAGTAACATAATAGGATACTAAAGAAATCACAAAGTAACATAAGGCTTGAGAGCTTACCAACGTATATTTTAACAGATGGTAAGGTTTCAAAACAACTGTAAATGAGGGATTTTTAGGCGAAAAGCTTCCTGCATAAAAGAGGGTGATCAATAAATCATTTCTAAAGGTAAAAAAAGCAAATAATAAGCAAAAATTACTGTGAATAACTTACTTGGTATATTCAAATTCTCTTTTTTAATTTCCAGTCTTCCATCTTCTATTTTACATTTGCTTCGTGTTCGATAGAAACGGAGAGATTTTGAGGTCTCAGTTGCATCACTGTAACCTCTTTTGACTCCATGGGTTCTACCACGTGTTGCATTGAATCCACCTTCATTTCTTGAAGAAGAAATATCTCGTTTATAAGAAATGTTCCGTGTATCATGATTGGTTCCTTTAAAATTACGATTATTATCAAGATAGTCAACTTCAGTGGCCGTCAAGTCAAATATATGCACATTGAAGCAAGAATTCCCTTTGTATTTGAAGAGTAAAAAATAGCCATAACCGATAGAGTGATCCTCGACAAACTTTTCCCAGCCATCATGAAGCCAAAGTGTCGTTTCCACCTTTACCAACCTCACACACCAAGTGCTGTCAATAGGATCAGTAAGTTTGATAACGCCAGAGAGTTCATTTCCATATTTTTCGACAAATTTGTTCGGGATCCTCTGCACAAACAAATAATATATTTGACAACTCGATTTTAGTATCAATGAAGTCAAGAAAAATGGTTGTCTAAAACTCATAATCAAGACATCAAACTTTATGGATTACAAGAAACAGCTGGGATTGAAAAACACATTGTCCTAAAATTGAAGGTAATTTGTTACTTACTAGTCTTTGTTGGGTAGTGATTGAAGGCAAAATAACCTTAAAGAATCTTGCTGGTAGATTGGACCTCTCCCCCATTTGTTTTTTCTTTATTTATGTTGCATTTGTCAATAAGAGTCTGTTATATAACCACAGACGCCCTTTCATATTCCAATGGGCAACTTTTTGAAGATGAAAAGTTTTTCCTCTATGACCTGAGAGATTTTGCACCTTTTTAGGTACTTTTATCTGTCGTACTGTTAGTTAAGATATTAATTAGTATATTAGTGAAGACACCCAAAATTTTGAAGATGTTCAACGCATGGCAGTGAAAAGGTCAATTAAAGTATTGAAGATTGTGAAGTAAGCTCTTGAGATATGCATTTAATATAGGGGGAAAACGCATAATTACAGTAACTTCAAGATACCCTTTCAGATTTAAAAAACATTGTGGAATTCTTTCAAAAATTGGGTGGTCACTAATAAAATTTTGTGACCTGTTTATTAATTGAATACGCCAAGTTCACAATAACATAAATTTTATGGTCATGCTCAAGTACTAATCATAAATCACACAACGTCACCGGCACAAAGACACAAATTGTGTTACAATTACATATTTAGTCTCAAATCACACATCTTTATAGATCATAACTTATTTGTCGGTTACAATTTACCAAATTAACTGGATACAAATTACTCGTCATCCCCCACCACAGCTCACTCCACTTAACCGTAGTTGACACCACCCAAATCATCGTCGGCACCTCAAATCCACGACTCACTACAACTTTCACCTCAAATCCGTAAAGCTTCCTTCTTGCCACCCAAACTATCAAGAGGAAATTTCATCGGCTACGGAATCACTCCACTATCTCCCTTCCTACCTTCGATCAACTTCACACCACAGATTGGAGATCCAACACCCTGAGACCATTCAATTGTCAGCAGCCTTAGGTGAAAACCCTAGCGTCGTTGCCTTATCTAAAGCTTCCTGTGCCACCTAAATTATCTAAAACGAACTACATCTTCAATGAAATCATGCCGCCGTCTCCCTCCTTACCTTCCTTGCAGCACACATTAGAGGCCCAATAGTCCCTAAGACCATTCAATTGGCAGCACCTGTAGGTTGAAACTCTCACAAGCTTCCCACCCATCATTTAAATCGTGGGGAATAGATTAAAAGTAACTTTTTAGTCTTAGAATTAACTTTGAACTTTTGAAAACACTGTCAAGCAAGCCCTTAATATTCTTCTTTGTGTTTCAACGAATTACTGTGAGAATATGGTTATCTTATCTCCATTTTGTTCAGATTTTTGTGGACCATTGGATGAGATCGACGGTCGGGATTTAATCTATTTTGAGATATTTGTGTTGCCTTGTTTTGAGGGAGATGTTTTGACTTGATGGTATTGATGGTTGACACCATTAGGCTTCCCACGTTTTTTGGCAGAGGGATGGGTTTTTTCTTCCCTTCTTAAGTCGACTCCCTCTCCCTTTCTTCTTTGGTCTCTCGGTTTTAGCTTGAAGGTTGGTGGGTTCTTTGCCGATTTCTCTCTCTCTCTCTCTCTCTTTGGAAGGTGAGTAGCATTACATGGAGCCGTTCTTGAGCCTAAATCAGCCATAAGAGAAGGAAGAAAAACTGTTGGATAGATTTGGTCGAGACAGGTTGTATCTTTCCACCCTTTTTCATTGTTTTTGCCTTGAAACCCTTTATTATTTGATGATTATTGTTTGATTGAACTCCAAGAATCCCAACAAATTGGTATCAGAGCTAGGAGGAGTGAAATTTGTCCAAAAATCGATCAAAAACTTCAAGGAAATCGCAATTCCCATTTTTTGGCCGAATATGAAAATCCAAATTCCGGCCAAACGACTGACCTTTTGGCGAAACTGACCTTGGACCCATGACCAGCAGACCAAGGTGCTCCCTGTGGTTGGGCCCGTGATCGGACCGGCGACCGCGCGGCGCGTGACTCCGACGACGGCGCGTGGCTGGACTTTCCGGTGAGCTTTTTTTGGGCAGTTTACTTATTTCGATGTTCTGAACACACTGATGTCGTTTGTTTTCTGTTTCAGGTTTTACAGAAAAAGTTGGACGATTTTGCCCCTGCTTGACGTCTACAACAATTTGGTTCAGAAACTTGGTGGTATATATACTGTTTTTCAACAGTAGTTTGGTAAGATTATTCCAAACTCTCCGTTAGGTTAGGTTTGGTATCCTTACCGGTTTATGCCTGATTATTGCTTGGTTGCTTATTTGTGAATTTCGTTGATTGAATTCTTGTGATTAATTTGTAACATGGAAACATATTTACTTGCATTATATACCTGTGTTTCGTGAACGGATTATGTGATTGTTGTGCTTCATTTCTAAAATTGTTTTTAAAACTCGGCATTCATATTTTTATATTGATTATCTGGAAAAGAATTTTTCAAAACCTTTTCTGTTTTGTCCACGAGTACAGGCCACTCTTTTACAGAATCTGTAATGGGTTCGAGGGTCGAATTATCGCAATTTGATGGAAAGGGGATTACTCGATATGGAAACAGAAAATGAGGGCCATTTTGGGCCAACAGAGAGTTGCTAAAGCTCT
Organism: Olea europaea var. sylvestris; assembly: GCF_002742605.1. Taxonomy (NCBI): domain Eukaryota; kingdom Viridiplantae; phylum Streptophyta; class Magnoliopsida; order Lamiales; family Oleaceae; genus Olea; species Olea europaea. Next base: position 251,273 of record NW_019234158.1, read on the forward strand.
CGATGATCCCGCTACATTTTCTGATGAGTTAAAAGCTAAACCAACTGAAATTGAAGACATGAATGAAATTGCTTACAGTTCTATAATTTTGCATCTATCTGACAACATTATGAGATAAGTTGATAGTGCTAAAACTGCTTGAACTTTGTGGATTGCTTTAGATGCCTTGTTCTTAACTAAAACTTTACCTAATAAAATATACCTGTTGGAAAAGTTATTTAGTTTTAAGATGGACCCGGGGAAGGATGTCGAGGAGAATTTGAGTGACTTTAGCATAATTGTTAAGAGTCTAGCTCATAATGATAAAAAATTTGAAGATGAGGATCTAGCTGTCATATTGCTAAACTCTTTACCCAAATCTTATAGAGAAATGAAAAATGCCATAAAATATGGTAGGGACACTCTCACTCAAGCTATTGTTTCCGATGCTTTAAAATCAAGAGAACTTGAATTAAAAAGAGACAACAGAACTCATTCCCGGGAAGAGAGTCTATTTGTTAGGGGAAGACCTGAAAAGAAAGAATTTAACTTCTATAACAAGAAGGGGAGAGGAAAATCTAAAATGCGATCTAAATCTAAAGATAAAAGCGATAAGAAATGTTATCACTGTGGAATGTTAGGACATTTCAAGAAAGACTGCTTCGACTGGAAAAGGAAACAAAAAGACCCGAACAATTCTGATGTTGATAATACTGCTATTGTTTCTGAAATTAATAGTTTGCATGTCATGAATATGTCTGAGGAAGAATTTGACAAAAATTGGATTCTAGACACAGGGTGCACTTTCCATATGTGCCCTAATAGGTCTTGGTTTTATAACTATAGAGAGACTGAACCTAGAAAGGTTTACATGGGAGACAATAATTCTCAAAATGTGGTTGGAGTTGGTGACATAGCCATCAGAATGTACGATGGGGCCGTCACGCAACTTAGAAATGTTAGATATGTCCCAAATTTAAAAAGGAACCTCATTTCCTGAGGTTCTCTTGAAGATGAGGGATATACCTTCAAGTCTGGTAATAAGATTTTGAAAATTATGAAGGGTTCTCTCATAGTTATGAAAGGGCCTAAGAGGAATGGTATGTACTATCTTGAGGGTAGAACTGAAATACCAGTTGATTATAGCCTTCTTACTGTGAGTAAAGACAAAACTGAACTTTGGCATAACAGAATGGGTCACATTGGGTTTAAAGGGCTCAATCTTTAAGTAATCAGAAATTACTTGGAAAGGATGACATCGAAACTATGGAATTCTGTGAAACTTGTATCTTGGGTAAGTCCCATAAGGTAAGCTTTGAAACTAGCTCTCATAGGACCAGCAGACCCTTGGACTATGTCCATGATGATCTATGGCACCCGGAGAAGCACTCCACATTTGGTGGGAGCAAGTACTTCTTGTCCTAAGTGGATAATTACTCAAGAAAAGTTTGGATTTATCCTTTGAAGGCTAAGTCAGAAACTTTTGGAAAATTCAGAGTTTGGTTAAAGTCTGTTGAGAATCAGTTAGACAAGAAACTAAAAATATTAAGAACTGATAATGGGCTTGAATTCTGTAATAACGAATTTGACAACTTCTGTAAGCAGAAAGGTATAACAAGACACAGAACTGTTAAATACACACCTGAACAAAATGGGGTCGCTAAAAGAATGAACAGGACCTTAATGAACAAAGTTAGATGTATGTTGATTAGCTCTGGCCTTGCGAAAGGTTTTTGGACTGAAGCTGCAAGTACTGCAGCTTATCTGATTAATAGGTCTCCGTCCAGCAGTATAGGGTTTAAGACCCCATAGGACTTGTGGACGGGAGAGCCTCTAAATCTAGAACACTTGAGGATGTTTAGATGTGCTGCATATGCATACCAATCTGAAGGGAAACTTGAGCCGAGGGCTGTCAAGTGTGTGATGTTAGGGTATCCCGAGGATGTGAAGGGCTATAGGTTATGGGTTTTAGGGGTCCAAGGCATTAAGATTATTAACAGCAGGAATGTAGTCTTTAATGAATCTGAGATGCCATGTCTAAAACAGAAAATCGAAGAAACTAACAAATCTGAAACTGAGAAGAGTATTCAGACTGAGGTGAAGCTGACTAGGCTAAATTCACCTACACCTGGGAATGACGAAAATGACACTATACATCATAAAAATGAAATTGAAATTGAAATTGAACCTGAACCTGAAGAGGTGACTGAACTTCAAGATAAAATTGAACCAGGTGAAGTTGAACATTTTAATGATCAGCCACCTAATCAAGATTATCAGCTTACTAGGGATCGGGGGAGGAGGCAGATCAGGCCAAATCCTAGATATGAATCCCTAAACTTGACTCATTTTGCCTTGGTTTCAGGTGAAGCCCTTGAACAGATAGAACCTGCTAGTTATGAAGAAGCTGTTAATGGAAAATGTTCTAAAAATTAGCTAAAAGCTATACAGGAAGAAATGGAATCTTTAATGGAGAATAAAACTTGGAAGTTAGTTAACAAACCTAAGGATCATAGGATAGTTCAATGTAAGTGGATTTACAAATTGAAAGAAGGAAATAATTGTAGTGATCCCCCTAGGTATAAGGCCAGATTAGTGGCGAAAGGGTTCACTCAAAAGGAGGGGGTTGATTACAATGAGATATTCTCTCCTGTGATAAAGTACAAAACAATTAGACTGTTTTTGGCATTGGTTGTTCAGTTCAACTGGGAACTGGAACAATTAGATTCAAGACTGCTTTCCTACATGGGGGATTGGAAGAGGATATTTACATGAGTCAGCCTCAAGGTTTTGAGGTGAAGGGTAAAATAAACTGTGTGTGCAAATTAGAAAGATCTCCGTATGGGCTTAAACAAAGCCCTAGACAGCGGTACATAAGGTTTGATACCTATGTACTGAAGATAGATTTTAAAAGGAGTGAATATAATGCATGCTTGTACTATAATGATAGTAAGGAGGGCTGTGAGGTTTACTTGTTGCTGTATGTAGATGACATGCTTCTAGCAAGTTCAAGTAAGACTGAAATCACTAAGATGAAGAACCTTTTAAAATCAGAATTCGATATGAAAGATTTGGGGAATGCTAAGAAGATTTTGGGGATGGTTATAAAGAGAGATAGGGCTGAAAATAAACTAATCATTTCCCAAGAAGCCTATCTAAACAAAGTCATAACTAAATTTCGTATGAATGGATCAAAATCTGTGAACGTTCCCTTAGCAGCTCACATGAATCTTTCTAGTGCACATTCTCCTAAAACTGAGGAGGAATTTAGAGAAATGAGGAACATACCCTACTCTAATGCTATAGGTTCCGTTATGTTCTCTACGATAACAACCAGGCCTGACTTAGCCTATGCTATAAGTTTTTTGAGCAGATTTATGTCCAACCCTGGAAAGCCCCATTGGGTAGGTTTGAAATGGTTGTTAAGGTACATTGTTGGTACATTAAATCTGGGTCTAGTGTATGAAAAAAGATCTGAAAAACTTACTCTAAAGGGGTATGTAGATTCTGATTTTGTTGGTGACAAAGATAGCAGAAAGTCTACCACAGCTTACTTTTTTACACTTGGTGACAATTGTATAACATGGAAGTCTCAGCTGCAGCCTTTAGTTACTTTGTCAAGTACTGAGGCAGAGTATGTTGCCATAACCGACGCGGCTAAGGAATGTACCTGGTTAAAAGGAATTTTAAAGGAATTGAACTTCATGCATGATACACCTGTTATGTTTACTGATAGTCAAAGTGTTTTGTCGCTTTGTAGGAATCCTGTTTATCATGAAAGAACTAAATATATTGAGGTGAAGTATCATTTTATTAGTGAGAAACTGTCTCAAAGTGAAGTTAATCTTGTTAAAATTCACACTGAAAGGAATCCCTCTGATGTGGGAACAAAAATTCTACCTGCAGGTAAATTTAAATTGTGCTTATCTTTATTACATATTGACACTGATTAATTTTTCTTGCAGGTAGTGGGCGATGATGATGAATAGTTCTTCCATGTGCAAATTCGCAACCAAGAGAGAGTGTTATGAGAACCAAGGTGAAGAATGTGAGAATATGGTTCTCTTAACTCCATTTTGTTCAGATTTTTGTGGACCATTGGATGAGATCGACTGCTGGGATTTAATCTATTTTGAGATATTTGTGTTGCCTTGTCTTGGGGGAGATGTTTTAACTTGATGGTTGACACAATTAGGCTCCCCACGTTTTTTGGCAGAGGGATGGGTTTTTTCTTCCCTTCTTTAGTCGACTCCCTCTCCCTTTCTTCTTTGGTCTCTCGATTTTAGCTTGAAGGTTGGTGGGTTCTTTACTGGTTTCTCTCTCTCTCTCTCTCTCTCTCTTTGGAAGGTGAATAGCATTACATGGAGCTGTTCCTGAGCCTAAATCAGCCATAAGAGAAGGAAGAAAAACTGCTGGACAGATTCGGCCGAGACAGGTTGTATCTTTCAACTCTTTTTAATTGTTTTTGCCTTGAAACCCTTTATTTGATAATTATTGTTTGATTGAACTCCAAGAATCCCAACAATTACAATGTACCCTGTGTCGATTGGTGACTTGTTGCATTATTCTCCCTTTAAACAATGTGATCGTCATCCTATTGCCGTATAAATTGTGAACTCTAGTGGCAATAGATAGTATTACCACTTTGCGAATACAATTACTAATGTGGAGTTGTTGTAATATAAAATCCTTTTAATTGACACTTTTTTCATGATCCTTCTAAAAGTAAATCCCTCAAAAATATTTAATCTTAATAGAAAGTCGGGGAAACACTATTCTCTTTTTAAGCGATGACTCTCCAAGATTTATATATTTTACTTTAATTACTATTTCAAAAAATTATATAGAGCCTGTTTGGGAGTGATTTCGAGAATTGATTGTTTGATTGTTAGGAGAAAAGTGAGGTTCGCCTGTGAGAGAAAAAAAGTCAAATATGACGGCTGTAATAGTAAAATAACGGTAAAAAAATCAATTTTTTGGGCAAAAAAATTACTCCCAAATAGGCTGATATTGTTTTATCAAAACTAGATAAAGATAATATAACTTAAAATTTACCCATTTAGTACCCGGTTTCCTTGGTTGATATGAAATGATGCTAAACAACTCAGCCTCAAAATGAACATAGAGTAAGTAATTTTGAAGGTTATTGATATGATTTTTGAGCTAGATTAGAGCCAGCAAGTTTCTCTTGGAAGGATTGGCCAGGTTCCTTAGGACTGGTTTAAGTTTTTTGGATTATGTATTTGTACTATTTTGTAGTTTTCTTTGGTAGATCAACCCAAAGTACTCATCAACTCTTGGTTTTAATGGTTCTATTTACATAAAAATGACCACTTAAGTCGAATTAACTTCCCAAACCGAACAAGCCCACTTTTCATTTTTTAGCAATGATTTGTGCAATACATGTGGTTTGGCTAAGGAACTTTTTAAGTTTAGCCAAACATATGCTTTTATGTCGTCATTTATATTTAACTTCCTCGAGAACAAAATCAAGACTCGTGGGTTTGACACACTCAAATCAGACAAATCCCATGGTTCATATATAATTCAATAGTGTCAATATATCCCAAAAAGCCTTTGTGAATGACATTTTTAAAAATTCCAAGATATCCATGTAATAAACTCCATAGTAATTAGGAAATGAGTCCATTCCCATTTCACTGAACACAAATAGGTTCCAAGAATCAACAACTTAAAACTAACCATATGGATACAGATTGTTGGAAACTAGAGCATTCAAACTCGTCCACTGCTTGATTCAAGCCTATTGAACTCCATCTGGAAATTTCCCGTGTCGCCAAATGTGAAAACCATTAGCTTACATTTTTTGATGTCGTCCAACCCAAAGACACATGTATCTCCCAACTCGAGGCTTTTTTCCTTTACAACTTTCTTCCATCCTGTGCCTAAATAGTTCTTACCACTCGTTGCTCGAATGTTGTGGAGTAGCCACTTCTTTCCATCCGAATCATGAAGTTCAAAAATGCGCGGGAGCACTAGGAAGATGCTCAAAAAATGCAGCTGGCACATACTTCAGAAATAAGAAAAACGGAACCACATTATTTTTTCCTATTCAAAGATCAGCCCCCTGGCTCTATATAACATAGTAGTCTTAGCGTCCGTTTGGCCCTTTTAAAACTCATTAAATTATTTTTCCTATCACTTTTCAACCCTCCTTTTTTGACACAAGTGGGCCCATATCTGCCACCTTTCTCATCCATAGGTAGTAGTTTATTTCTGTCAAATGGACCGTTGAGATAGCTAGACAAAAACATCATCCAATAGCAATGACAGAAGACAAAATTACCCCTCATTCAATCACCCTTATCCCATTTCCATAGGTTAGTGGTTGGGAGGGTATTACCGTCATTTAGGCATATCAAGTGAAGTGCACCGTCTCATTATTAATGAAAATATTTTCCTTTCATAGTACACGTATGTTCTGAACAACTTGACACATAGGGCCTGCTTTTGTTTGAAAAATTGGCAAATAATGGAAATTAATGAGTTTTAATGGGGCCAAACAGGGACTCAATTTTGAAGAAAGACAAAAAAGAAACATAACACGATTCTACAAAACAAATCACCAAGTAACATAAAGCTCAAGAACTTTACCATCATACATCTTGGATAAAGATTGTATGGTTTCAAACTGACTCCAAACAAAGGATTCCTAGGTGAAAGCTTTCATGTAACATGTAGACTATGACTATCGATAAAATAGGTTGATCGGTTTTCATCTATATTTCACCAATTCACATATAAGGAAATCATTTCTAAAAGTTAAAGAAAAGAAATAGATATTAAGTAAAATTTACCTAATGTATTCAAATTCCCTATTTCAATTTCCAGGCTCCCATCTTTTGTTTTACATTTGCTTCGTGTTAGATAGCAATGGAGACATCTTAGCTGTTGTTGACGTCACGAATTGGACCTTCCACGTGGCCAACGGATAGCCACTCCACGTAATCCTCCATGCGCACAACAGTGCACGGTCAAAAGCACACGGTCAGAACCAGCGGGGGTGATGGCGGCCGCATACACTCCAACGGTCAAGTTAGTGTTGGGTGATCGGAACACTGCTTAAGTTATGTAAGAAAGTGGGGAGGAGAATATATATTTCCTAGTATGGAGGGCTAAGTTGTGAAAGTTTCATTACCTTTGTCTCTTGCCAAACCTTGGTTATTTATAGACATGGAGCACCGTTGGATGTGGAACACGTGTATGCATCTAACAGTGTAGAGCGTCCACTCATAGGCGTCAATCAGTCGTGTCTAAAGTAGACGGGCAATTAATTCTTCTGAGCTGAGTTGACACAAAGTTGACACGTCACATCAATCAGACCTATGGAGACATCACATTGATTAATCCTTGAAGGCAGAGAGGATCCTGATACAGATCTTTCTAAAAGTGGCAGCGGAGAGATCCGTTAAGGGAGTACCTCGGAGTACCTAACGCTTCGAATTCAGAGGGCACTTCGATTGCATTATTGGATTTACTCTGCGCCTCGCAGTGCGTCAAGTTGGAGGTCGTCAGAAGTTGGCATTACTTAGGAACCACTTTGGATGGACACGTGGCACTTCGGGGAATGGTGTGCCTGATATTTCAAAGTGGTTCAGTTAGGGAACGTAGCAGTGGTCCTCCTAAGTTCAGGCATGAATATTCATATCATGGGTGGACTTGTTTTCCTGATTGTGTATGCCGAGCTTAGAGTAGGGACTGCGGATTTTGATGAAGTGCTGATGTGAAAGGTCGCATCTAGTGCTGGTTTAGGCTTAGTGATAATCGAGGCATGTGGGTCATGGTTCTACTTCAGGGACGCTGACCACAGGGGACGACGCGTTGGGAGATGGTAAAGCTTTGAAAAGCTTAGAGGACGCAGCGACCTAGGCTATGACCCACAGGGGACTCCGCATCAGGTGTGTCGAAGCTTTGTAAAGCTGGGTGAAGAGCTCATCTGTACCGATGCACTGACCTATAGGGAACGACGCATTGGGAGATGGTAAAGCTTTGAAAAGCTGAGAAGACGCAGCAACCAAGGCGATAACCTACATGGGACTTCGCGTCAAGTGCGTCGAAACTTTGTAAAGTTGGGTGAAGAGCTCATCTGTATCAATGCGCTAACCCACAGGGATGACGCGTTGGGAGATGGTAAAGCTTTGAAAAGCTGAGGGCACGCAGCGACCGAGGCGATGACCCACAGGAAAGTTCGCGTCAGGTGCTTTGAAGCTTTGTAAAGCGTAGTGTTTCATCTTAAGTGAATTGGGATTGACTGTCTCTGATCTGAAGCGTCTTGTTATGACGCTAATTGATGTGATAGCTTTCGTGTATTTCCAAGACGACAGTTGGAAGTGCTGCATGTTCCCATAAAAAGGGTTGCTGTGGCTACTTATTGTTGACGGCTGTTGTTGTTCGAGGTGACATGTTTTGTGTGCGCGTGCGGGCCACAGTCAAATCTTAGGGGTTGATATAATCCGTCATTTCATTTCGACGATCCAGATTTGTGATGGAATGAATGGCCTAGATTGACATTATTTGAATTCAACGGTGGGGATCATCTAAGGTCTCCTATAAAAGGAGGACTTATAGCCATTTCAACGTTTTCACCTTTGCAAACTCAGAATCTCTGTCGTTCTCAAATTTCTTGGCAATTTTCGACGGGTTTCCAGTGATGCCCGACGATATTTCTATTTTTCGGCGTTAGGACATCCATTCTGGTCGAGTTCCGTAAGTACTCTTGAGTTTTACGCAACTTTTTCTGAAAAAATATGGCCTGTGAAGGTAGGGGCGTTCTGGAAGGGACCTAGAGGTTGTCAGGGTAGATGACCCCATTTTGGCCACTTCACTGAAATTTTCAAGGCAATTATAGGAGGGAGAACATCTGGAGACGATCAAATAGCCCTGTAGATACTTCGATCCATTGGGGGGTGCGACTATCTTTCCAAATTAAATTCGACCGACCTAGTTAGACTTAGGACTGAGTATAAGATTCTAGATAGTGTGGGTCTCGTATTACCGGGGCCAAATGAGCGAGCCTGCTATCCCAGGCCCGGGGTGTGTGGCAGTTAGCGAAGACACCCTTTGGGCGGGGCTTAGGCTACCAATTCACCCATTCTTTAGGTATGTGTTGAGGTCTTATGGGTTAGCCCCTACTCCGTTAAATCCGAACTCCTGGAGTCAAGTGGTGGGTTCGTACGTGTTGTGGAAGGAGACGTCTTACGGGGAGGAGATGCCTTTCTTTGTCTTCCAGACCCTGTATATACCTAAGGTCGCAGCGTGGGATAAAACGAAAGGGTGGTATTACTTGACCTCCTGATGGGCCCACACTTCCTTCGTTCTCGGCCTGCCGAGCTTCATAAAAGATTGGAAGAGTTCGCGGTATTGAGTTCAGAGAGGTGGGATACGATGGAGGGGACCCCCTACGTCCCTGATAGCACCAACAAAATACTCAACTCTTAGTGAGTACTAAAACTTCGAATTTACTTGCATACCTGCCCCTTCCAGTTCCAGATTTAACTTGTCTATTTCATGTAGGTACACTTCCTCGGTGTGAGTTGTCTACAGAAGACTTCAACACTATCTGCATTGTTTATCAACTTCCCCCCGAAGAGGAGGTCTTACAATGAGTTGATAAGGAAGAATATCCATTTCGTGGAGCATGATTTGATGGCCTCCCAGGGTGAGTGTAGGGTTTACATCATTACAATCTGTGGTTGAAGCGTTCATACTTGGCTAATTTTGTCCTATTTGTTGCATATAACTTTAACAAGAAGAGATCTTTGAAGCCCGACTTCAAAACCATCCAGAAAATGATGGCTGAAGCTCGGGCACTGAAGACAACCTCCTCCGCGTATAAGAAGTAGACGGAGGATCTGGTCGCAACGAGCAAGAAACTTTAGCCTGTCGTGGCCGAGAAGGAGGAAGAAGAGGCCGAACCCTTCCTGTTGAAGAAGGGCAAACAATCCAAGGGCCCTACTGTAGAGAGGACTACCACACGCCAGACCACAATCCCAATTGGGGTTGTGATAGAGAAAGGGTTGTTGCTCCGCCAAGGCTCGCCCGGCTGTTATCACTCCGGCCCCATTCCTACAGCACCTCTGGCCCAGCAGCCCAAATAGCAGAGGAAAAAGAGGGCTTGCCTTGAAAAAGAGGCGGATTTCCTGGGAAGGAATGAGGAGGAGCTGGTGGGGGAGGTACTGGAGGCTCTTTCCCCTGAGATAGCAGCTGTGGCGGTTGCCTATAACAAATACTGGACTAATGCTTGGAGGGACCACACTGCTTCCTGTATTGAGGAGGATCTAGCTTATGCCAACACCGCGTACTTTGCCAGATCCCTGAGCACAAGTGTTCAACTTGAGGCCATGGTGAAAGACCAAAAATGTCGACCTGGCCAGGCGGTTGGAGACGAGCTTACAATATAGGGATGCAGTGCGGGAAGCGGAGGCCAAGACTACTCAGGCGGAAAGGAAGAGGGTAGAGGCAGAGAGCCAGCTGGGAAGAGCTAACTCTGATGTTGAGAGGCTGAGGAAGGAGCTCCATGAGACGGAGAGCCATGTGGCTGCTTTGATGAGGTGACTTGATCACGCCAGCGAGCATTACCGTTTGGCTATGGAGGCTCAAGAGGCCTTGAACAAAGAGAAGGCTGAGCTGAGGCAGATGCTGGAGGTCGAAGTGGAGGAGATTGAGTCTCTGAAGGCTGAGGCGAAGGTGGTCAGTGAGTTAGCCGTGCTGCACTTCATTGATCATTTCGAGGAGCATCCTTTATACAACACCTTTGCCAACTATTGGCCCTCTTGGAATACCCAGGCGATGCTGGAGCGGCTGAAAGAGGTTCATCCGACACTAGACACTTCTGCTCTTGAGGCGGAGTTCGGTGGACCTACTGGGGGTCACCTAGACATTGCATTTGTCGAGGAAGCTATGGAGGCTCCCCAGGAGGTGGTGGAAGTGGGGGACAATGCCATAGTGCCAATAGATCAGGGTTGTATTGTAGTTGCTTCAACCCAACTCTTGTAATCTTTCTAATATTAATGAAATGTAATTTTTTGCTCAAGTATTAATACTTCGTTTGTGCTGAACTGTTTGTATCTTGATGAGTAACGAATAAGTAAATATTAAGCGCCACTTACCAACAATAAGTAGTCACTGAGGCACCAATTGATTAACCCATATAACATAATGGAGAATTGGGGTATTATAACTTAGGAACTTACATTATCTTTTACTAAGACAGTTTCAATACTTAGTAAGATAGGAATGTTACAATACTGGACAAAATGTAGATCGGATCAAAACATACACATCACTGATAGTACTTCCTCAAGTGTTCAATGTTCCACTGATGAGGGAGTACCTTTCCTGCCATGTCTTCTATTTCATAAGTACCGGGTCGGGACTCCTTCCGGATACGATAAAGACCTTCCCAGTTCAGTCCAAACACTCCGAACCCAGTTGGCTTCGATGATTGGAAGACCCTTCTGAGGACGAGGTCCCCCAGATGAAGAGTTCGATTTCTGACCTTGGAGTTGTAACAACGGGTCATCTTTCTTTGATACTTAGCTAATTTTATTTTAGGAGGAATCTCTCCTTTCTTCAAGGAGGTGAAGTTCATACACTCGAGTTTCATCGTTGTCGATCTCATTAAAATGAATCCGACGATAAGAGGGGATTCCCACCTCGACAGGACCCATGGCTTCGGATCCGTAGCTTATGGAAAAGGATGTTTCACCTGTTGTCGTTCGGCTGGTTGTTCGAATGGCCCAGAGGACATGGGAAAGTTCATCGACCCACACCCCTTTTAAGGCGTCAAGCTTCCTTTTCAAGGTATGCTTGATAGTTTTATTCACTGCCTCAACCTGCCCGTTTGCTTAGGGTGATGAGGTGTTGAGAAGTCCTCTCTTATACTGAGCTCGTCACACAAGTCTCACATCTTTTTGTTGTCGAACTGTCTCCCGTTGTCAGACACGCAAGAATGGGGAATGCCAAACCTACAAATGATGTTTTTCCAGACTAATTTTGTAGTATTCGCCTCGGTGATCTTGGCCAGAGGTTCAGCTTCAACCCACTTGGTGAAGTAGTCACTGGTAACAACGGCGAAAATTGTGCTTCCTCTTCCTTCTGGGAGTGGGCCAATGAAGTCGATGCCCCACTTGGCGAATGGACAAGGGTTGGTAATCACGAAGAAGCTTTGAGAATGCTACCTTTGAATGTTTGAGAAGCTCTGGCACTTGTCACATTTTTTAACAAACTGGCAAGAGTCCCTTTTCAAGGTCAGCCAGAAGTAGCCTTGTCGAAGTACTTTGTATGCCAGAGCCGTTCCTCTAGAGTGGTTACCACAGACTCTCTCATGGATTTCTTTGAGTATATACATGGCTTCTTCCCCTCCGACGCATCGAAGAAATGGCCAGGCAAAGCTCTTTCGTAAAGAACATCATCTTGGAGAACAAAGTGAGCAGCCCTCCTCCTCAATTTCTTGGCCTCACTTTTTGAGGCTGGCAGTGATTGATCTCCGAGGTAGGCTACGATAGGTTGCATCTAAAGTGGGGTGCTTTAAATCCATAGTAACTCTTCACCTCCAGAGATGGAGGGTTTCGGTAGGCGCTCAATTGGGATAATTTTTAGCAACTCCGAATTCCTGCTGCTGGCCAACTTGGATAGGGCATCAGCGTGTGTATTTTCGAGGCGTGGAATTTGAACCAGTTAGAATCTCTCGAAGTGAGGGACTAGGTTCAGAACCAATTTCAGATACGCAGCCATGCCACTATTTTTGGCTGCAAACTTTTCATTGACCTGACTTACCACAAGCTACGATTCGCTACTTGCCAGAAGCCTTTTCAATTGCATTTCTTTTGCTAGTCTAAGGCTTGCTAGGAGGGCCTCATATTCCGCAGCGATGTTCGAGGCTTTGAAGTCGAACCTCACTGCGTAGTTTAGCTTATGGCCATTCTGGCTTTCCTAAACAGCTCCTGCTTTGGAGCCAATTTCTCCCGACGACCCATCCACAAATAGGTTCCATGTTGGAGTCTCAACTCTTTCCATTGTCACCTCAATTTCTAGGGCTTTGGTGAACTCAGCCATAAAATCTACGAAGGCTTGGCCCTTGATGGCGTTTCGAGGTCGGAACAGTAGGTCAAACTCACTAAACTCGATTGCCCACTTTAGCAAACGGCCCTAAGCATCCGTTCTCTGCAATATTTATTTTAAGGGAAAGTTGGTGAGAACTTCAATCGAATGAGCCTGAAAGTATGGCCTCAATTTCCTTAATGCTATAACAAGGGAGAGTGTAAGCTTTTCCATATCTGGGTAGCGCGTCTCTATTGGGAGTAGTGCCTTGCTAATATAGTACATCGGTCGTTGATGCGTGTTTTTCTCTCCGACAAGGACTGCGCTGACAGCCTTGTCAGAGACCATTAAGTACAGTAGCAGTGGTTCTCGTGGTTTAGGTTTGGATAGTAGTGGTGTCTCTCTTAAGTGCTTCTTTAGCACTTGGAAGGCTTCCTCGCACTCATCCGTCCATTGACACTTTTTTTCTTACTTCAAGACTTTGAAGAAGGGTAGGCTCTCGTCAGTGGCCCTGGAGATGAAGCAGCTGAGTGTGGCTATCCGACCGTTGAGGCTTTGGACCTCCTTTGGCTTCTAAGGTGACCTCATTTCCATTAAGGCTCTTATCTTTTCCGGATTCGCCTCGATTCCTCTTTGGTTCACAATATACCCTAGAAATTGACCTGAAACTATCCCGAAGGTGCACTTGAGAGAGTTCACTTCATTTTATACTTTCTAAGAATCTGAAAGGCCTGGTCGAGGTGACATATGTGCTCTTTCACCTGGAGGATTTTAACTAGCATGTCGTCCATGTAGACTTCCATAGTTTTGCCAATGAGCTCGACAAATATCATATTGACCAGCAATTGATATGTAGTTTCGGCATTTTTCAATTCAAAGGGCATCACCTTATAGTAATACAATCCTCTGTCTGTGATGAACGATGTGGATTCCTCATCAGCTCGGAATATGGGTATCTGGTTCTACCCTTTGTATGCATCCATGTAGATCAGGTTGGATATCCACTTCGGATAGATGGCTTCTCTGATGAAGCCGCTGCGGCTTAGTTTGTCGACTTCTTCTTTGAGTACGCTTTGAGTTGAGGGCTTGCCTTTTCTACCGATGCAGGGCACAGAAGGAGTTGATGTTAAGGCGGTGGCAACTGACCCTTGGGTTTATTCCCACCATGTCTTCGTGCTTCCAAGTGAAGACGTCCAGGTTCTTTTTCAGGAAGTTTATCATTTCTTCTTCCACTTCAGGAAGGGGGGAGAGGGGTGGCGCTTTCCCAATCGTCAAGACCTGAGTGGGGTCTTCAGGGTTGGTAAGAAAAGTTTCCAATTCTTCTATTGAGGTCGCATTTGGTTAAAACTCGATGATTCGGAGATCCAACTCATCGAAAAGGTGCCCTTCTTCAGGGGCCTCTATCATGTCGACGTCTTTTTCTTGTTTGGAGATATGCCCTTATTCAGGGGCGTCGAGCATTTCTATGTCCATGTCGGCTTCGTTGGTGACCTATGTTATAATGACATTGATAGTGCGGGGCTTGGACTTTGGCAGAGAGTTGAGGTAACATGCTCTCGAGTCTATCTGGTCACATCGAGCTGTAACAATCCCATACTCAGTTGGGAACTTTATACACAAGTAATTGATAGAGGTGACTGCCCAAAGATCCTTTAAGGCAGGTCGGCCAAAAACTCCATGGTAAGCTGATCTATGGTCTACCACTAGGAACTCCATGAAGTGATGGGCCACTAGGAGAGCTAACCCATCTCAACAGGTCGAGTAATTCGCCCTCGTGGGATGACGCTGTTGCCAGTGAATCCAAACAGCGGGTCAGTCATGGGGATCAACCCATGTTCAATCTACATTTTTATCAAAGGTGGATCCAAACAATATATTCACCGAGTTGCCATTGTCGACGAGCATGCGCTTGAGTCCGTTTCAGCCATTACGGCTCTTACTACTAACGCATCATAATGGGGGTGATGAATCCCTTGTGCATCTTTTTGAGAGAAAGTGATTGGGGCCATCTTGTTGGCCTCTTGGAATTGATTGACAATGTAAGTAATCATTGGTGGGTTCTTTACTTCCCTTGTGTAGTTCCTCTGGACGTTCCTAGTGTTGCCTCCAATGTGGGGGTCCCCCAATGATTGTATTGATTTCCTGGATGATATCACCTCCAGTGGCTAGTGCCTGATTCCTTTGCGTGGATTCTCCCTGAGATCTATCTCTTGTCTCCCTCATCCAAGGTGACTGGTCCCGTTGTCGCCTCGACTGTCGCTTTGGAGAGGTGGACCTGCGGGAGCGTTCATGATGATGGTCCTCCCTGAAGGAGCGTAAGTTGCTTTAGTTTAATGACCGAGGTGCGTCTCTACATTGGGTGATTTCATGGCCATAGAGTTTGTGGAATGTGCAGAATTTCGCCCCCTCCAGGGACCTATTCGCCTGTCTCTTCTTC
>NW_019234158.1:267991-315673 GCF_002742605.1 Olea europaea var. sylvestris
TAGGATGTGACATCTACACCCACTTCTCTCTCAATGGGGTGTTCTTGGTGCTGGATCGAATGGCCTAGGCCATGAAATGCAGGTATTTCTAGAGCTGGGAAAGATCCTTGAGGCAGATGACCTCGGACCTGTATGAAGAATTCACGCATTGCCACATTCTGAGCTGCAATATCTCTCATGCTTACAGTTATTTGAGTCATTCCTTTAGTGAGCGTTGCTGTCCTATTGCCTCGGTAACGTTGGTGATGGGGTCTTCGATGCGTAACATTGGTCTGGATCACCTCTTCCTCGGAGGCATCCCTTCCCCCTTCAAAATTTGCATCTTCATTACTATAACTCATCTTGTCTACCTTTTCAAGGGTGTGAAGAACTTTGATTGTAGGTTGACTTTGTTCTTTTTCAAGAACGTGCCATTTTCAGGGTAAGTCAATGGTTTGCCGGTGGTTTTTCTGGTGGACAATGTGGAATTTTCGAGATGGAAAGATTTCCCATAGATGGCGTCAATCTGTTGACCTCGCGAATTGGACATTCCACATGGCCAATGCATAGCCACTTCATGTAATCCTTCCTGCACACAACAATGCACAATTAGAAGCACACGGTCGGAACCAACGGGGGTGGTGGCAGCCGCATACACTTCGATGATCAAGTCAGTGTTGGGTGATTGGAACAGTGCTCAAGTTATGCAAAAGAGTAGGGAGGAGAATATATATTTCTTAGTATAAAGGGCTAAGTTGTGAGAGTTTCATTACCTTTATCTCTTACCAAACCTTAGTTATTTATGGAGGTGGAGTACTGTTGGATGTGGAACATGTGTATGCATCTGACGGTGTGGGGCGTTCGCTCATAGGCGTCAATCAGTCATGTCTAGAGTAGGCGGGCAATTAATTCTTCTGAATTGAGTTGACACAAAGTTGATACGTCACATAAACTAGACTTATGGAGACATCACATCAATTAATCATTGGAGGCAGAGAGGATCCTGACACAGATCTTTCTGAAAGTAGCGGTGAGAGATCTGTTAAGGGAGCACCTCGAAGTGCCTAACGCTTTGGTGTCAGAGGGCACTTCGGTCGCCTTAGTGGATCTACTCTGCGCCCCGCAGCGCGTCAAGTTGGATGTCGTCAGAAATTAGCATCACTTCGGATGGACATGTGGCACTTCGGGGAGTGGTGTGCCTGATATTCCGAAATGGTTCAGTTAGGGAGCGTAGCAGCTGTATCACTGTCATCTCTTTGGACTTCATTTCTTCTGCCATGTGTTGCATGGATAGCATGTTCATCTCGAGAACCATTTCTCGAAGAAGAAATATCTTCTTCGCTAGGAAAGAAGCTAAAATTTTAACAGAGTCATCATCGCTATTCTCTTCCATTGAGTTCTGAGTATCGTGATTGATTCCTTCAAAATTCCGGTTATTATTATGATAGTTAACTTCAGTGACCATCAAGTCATATATGTACATTGAAGCATGAATTCCCTTCGTATTTGAAGAGTAAAAAGTAGCCATAACTGATAGAGTGATCCTCGACAAGCTTTTCCCATCCATTGTGAAACCAAACTATCTTCTCCGCCTTTTCCAACTTCACACACCAACCAATAGGATCAGTAAGTTTGACAATGCTGGAGAGTTCATATCCATATATTTCAACAAATTTGTTCGGGATCCTCTACACAAAACACACAATATATTCAAGAATTCGATTTTAGTATCAGTAGAGTTAAGAAAAATGGTTTTGTATCAAGACAGCAAATTTAAAGATTACAAGAAACAATTATCCTAAAATTGAAGACACGTTGTCACTTAGCAGTCTGTGTTGGGTAGTGATTGAAGGAAAATAGCCTTATAAAATCTTGCTCGTAAACTGGACATCTCTTCCATTTTCATTTCTCTGTGTTACATTATCCACAAGAACAGTGTTATATGTAAGATAAACCCCCTTTCAGATTCCAATAGGCAACGTTTTGAAGATGAAAAGTTTTCCTCTATGCCTTGAGAGATTTAGGTACTTTTAATTACGATCTTTCGCGCTCTTAGTTAAGAGAGTAATTAGTGGAAATTACACAAATCCAGGGATTTAAACTTCACAATTCAAAAATCATGGCTTAAGTTTCATTATGCAAAAATTAGGTTTGATTTAATAATTTAAATACTAATTTCTCTCAATTCAATTTTCCCAACCCTAATTTTACGTTATGTTTTCTCTCTCTACCATCTTCATAATCTCCCTTCTCTCTATCTTGAAACACCACTGTCGCAATCGTCGGCGACGATTCACGACGGTGACGGCGATAACGACGGAGGCCAGCCTTGGAAGAAACCTCCTCAGTTTTGATGGTGTAGCGACACTCCTCTCACGAACGGAGAAGAATCACTGCCCTCACTTTTCAGATCAAATATGGCGACCAATTTTTGCATAATATTGAGCGGCAATTTGTTACGAGAATCTTGACCGGTTGCAATTTGTTGCCAGACATTGAGCGCTAACAGTCGCAGGTGAGGTGTTGATGGTGTTGTTGGTGGTGGTGGACAATGTTGATGGTGGTGCAGTGGATACTGTGGATTTAGTGGCGAGTCTATGTGATCTGCCTATGGTTGTATGTGTCATGGTGTTGGTGGTAATGTGTATGGTACCTCTGGCAGTGTCGATGCTATCGTGGTGGTAGTAATGGAGCGGTGGTTGTGCGGTGTTGGGATAGTCGACATGCTGGTGGTGGTGCAAGTAGGAATGGTGGTGTTTTTTTGGTTGAGGGAGTGGTGGTGGTGGTGTTTTGGTTGTGTCGGGGAAATTGGGTGGTTATTGTTATTAGTGGAACTGGCAGTGGTGGTAGTGTCGGTGGCGGCGGGGTGAAAGTGGTGGTGGTATATAATGTGACCAATTATTTGACCTGTGACTGACCGTTTGATTACATGTGACCAACCTTTTCATTACGTGTGACTAATTATTTAATCGTGACCTTAAAATTTGATAATTGTGACCAACAAATTCAAAAATATGTGATTGATTAATAAATTGTGACCTATAATTTTTTCGTCTATGAGCAATTAAATAAATCGTGACCTATAAAAAATTTCATTCGTGACCTCGAAATAATCTGTGACTAGTTAATTTGATAATACGTTATCAATAAACAAGTTTGTGACCTATAATTATGAACATGTGACCATTAATGGTATATATGTGACCTTATTATTTTCAATTAATAAAATCTATTTATTTAATAAATGAAAACCTGATTTTTGCATTTTCAAAACTTTAGACATGAAAATTGCATTGTCCATACTTAATACCTTAATTGTGAATTTTACCCTAGTAATTATTATACGCACCCAAAAATTTGAAGAGGCTGGATTCTATGCGTAGTAGAAGGTCAATAATCTATAATCTATGTCTACAAATCTCACATGAAGTACGAATCATGTTTAGGCGATTCTGACCCTATTATAATTCAATTATTTCAATGATATTTTACTTTTTATTTTTCAATATGTAATAATCTATAATATACTAAATGTCACATCAAGTAAGAGTCATTTTTTAGATGATCCTAACCGTGTTACTATCTAATTATTTCAATAGTAATTTACTTTTCATTTTTCATTATGTAATAAATGCTATAAAATCATTGATCACCTTCTTTAGACGATTCTACGCTATTACAAATCAATTATTTCAATAATATTTTACTTCTCATTTTTCAATATGTAATAAGTATTACAAAATCCTTGATCATGTATGAATTTCATATTATTAATTCTCAATTAATTAACATTCACATTAATCTTAATTTGATAAATCTTGATCTACATTAATATAGAGTTATCATAGATTAATTTATTTCTATTCACGAATCTAAGAATTTTAATTGCTGTTTAAATTCATGTATTAGCAATTAATTCTTATGTACCAATTATAGTATACAAATGTTACTTATTTGTTGTATTTCATCGTCACAAAAAAATGTGAATCATAGAAGTTGAGTTTTAAGAGTGCAACTTTCTTTTCTTAAATTTCTATGATAAATTTTATTTTCTTACATATTTTTTTTATGCTGTGGTAAATCAAGATCAAGGCCTATCATATCAATAATAATATATTAAATATCATATCAAGTGAGAATCATTTTTTGGATGATTCTAACCCTATTATGATTCAATTATTTTAATAATACTTTACATTAAGTTTTTTAATATGTAATAAATACTATAGAATCATTAATCATATAGGAATTTTGTGTTATTAATTAACATTACACTAATTTAGACTCAATTAGTCTTCAATCTTGACTTGATGAATCTTGATATATATGAATCTAGAGTTATCGTGGATGATTTTATTTTTATTCATGTATTTAAGAATTTTAATGGGTATTTAAATTCATTTATTAGCAATTAATATTTACAGTATTTGCCCCGCCACGTGAAGGAAAAAAATAAAAAAATAAAAAAAATTTATTTCTAGACAATTCACCTGTTAAAAATTCATTTTGAATTTGTATTTTATTCTCTAATAATAACATAACTTGAAACTTTGAAAATGTTAAAAAAAATAAAAAATAAAAAAAAGTAAACAGAGCAAAAAGTTGCCCCATCCTGAACCCACCCCATTGCCATCACTAGATTGAAATCATATTAAGCCATTGTTTGAGCCACATTATTGGAACGAAAAATATATTTTTGAATAGTGTATTGATGAAAAATGTGTAGTTAAGAAATAAGAAAAAGTTTTGAATTTGCGTTTAATATTATTTTATTGAAGAATATGTGGTTGAAATTATATCAATTCACTGTTGAAGATTTTTTTTTTTTTTTTTTTTTTTAATGTGGATCAAACAAAGCTTAAATATTATTTTTTTGGTACTTATAAAATATTTTAAAATAATGTGCAATGTATATTCAATTTTAATTGATAGTATAAATATTGTGAAGTGAGCATTTGAATTATGCAGTTTAATATAATTTCCATGCCCTGCAATGATATCCTCGTCTTTTAATAAATAAGAATATATTCTGCCTAGATTGGCGATATATGTTATTATTCAACTATTTTTGAACAATGTGGTTGTGATCTCAATGCTACATAGACATATAATAAACATCCATAGTAATTATGGCTGTCAATAGATTGGATTTGATTCAAATCCAATAAAATTAATGGGAGATGGATTTAGGATCTCAATTTGATAGCCCGATTGAAATCCGAATCTGATAATCTGTTAACTAAATGAATCAAATATGGATATAGGTCAATTCGATCCGATAAAAATCCGATCCGATTTATTATAATAATATATTATATTTCTTATATTATCGCATAATATATAACACTGTTTTTTCCATTTTGAAAATTGTATTATACTCTTTACTCATAATTTTTAAATAATAAATAGTATTATATAATAATTTTAATTGAAAATTTTGAAGAGATTTAATTTTTTTATTAATTAAATAAAATAAAACTAATAATTAATTCGTTGATTAGATTTATTATAGTAATTTGTTTTATAACATAAAAACTAACAATTAATATGTCTAAAATAATTTACTTTATTCAAATTGATATTGTTTATAATTAAAATCTTATTGAGGCTATAATTTTTAATGAAAATAATAAAGTAAACTAGTAAACATTTAAAATTGACAAATGATTATAATTAATATCCCACATTGAAATATCACTAAATCATAGGAAGATGAGAATCCTTTAAAAAGCTAGTATTCCACATTGGAATATCAATAAAACATTCCAAAAATTGTCTCTTTTAAGAAGGAGTTAAAATGAGCATCACTTGGATATAAAATTTGATTTGGACCTTCTAATATAATAAGTGAGCACATCAAAATAGTTCAAATATTGTTTAAAATAAATAAATAATTAAAATCTTGTTGAGACTATGATTTTTTAATGAAAAAATAAATAAAATTTTTATTTTTCTAATTTTTTCAATTTTGGATCAAGTTATCGGATCGGATATCCGATAACATAGCTAATTGGATTTGGATTTAACATTCAAATATCTGTCAGATTATCAGATCGGATAATTATTCTTAACGGATCAAATCAGATTTGAGCAGATCCGATCCATATCCAATCCATTGATAGCCCGAGTAGTAATAAATAGCATTATCATTTTACAAGTATTAACAAAAGTAGACCAATTGATGATTTTATTTAATTTTTTTGTGATACTTCTTAAACAAATCCCTCCAAAAATTTCATCGTCTTAGAAATTTGAGGAAACACAGTGTTTTCCAAGACATAAGGTTTACAAAGTGACTCAACTAGAATTTTTAAGAAAATTTGGCGATTAAAACTGTATGAAAAATATTTAATTGTTGAAAATGAACTTTAAGAAATAAAATAATATAAAAAAACTCGAGGAACCTTCAATGTTTATAAATTAAGTTAAAGTCAAACAATAATTTCAATCATTTCTCATTGCTATCCACACATTTCATTCAACTCATTACTATTCCTCCTATTGTTCTTATTTATAACCATTTATAAATTTGTCTAAATAAGCTTATTGTGTGTTGTCATTTATGGTATACACATTTGAAGTTTGTGTACACATTTTAGATGTTGGTAGGGTCGCTTGTTAAGCTTAAAATTAAAATAAGACTTACTTCTAAGTAAAATTTTATTTCTATAATAAATTATTAATTTCATACATAAAAGTAACATGTTACTTATTTTAGCATTAAAGAACATTATGAAAGTGATCACAATCGTTGAATGATCGATATCTTACAAGCTATAGTCACATTATCGCACTAAGTATATTACATAACTAACTCTCTCTGAATTTTGAGTGAAAAATCTATTAAAGATTATGGTTTAGAACTAAGTTTCATCTTCGTACTGAATTTCAATAGTCTTAATTTATGGATTTAACTTAAGATGTAGGTTGAGTTCTTCTTATGTAAATCAAGTCGATCAACACGTTAAGAACTTGGGGGAAAAAAGGACATGTGGAGGTCAATAATGGAAGTTAATTCTAGTGATACTTTTTTATCATCACTTCTATTAACTTCCACGGGAACAAAATCGATGCCCAAGATGAAGGGCTGCCACCAAAATAGGACATGTGAGGTTGACACGCTCGATCAAGTCAAATCCCTTCATTCTTATATAATTCATCAAATATAAAGATGAGAATTGATCTACTAAGCACCGCTGACATAATATGTCAATTAATTTATAGAATATTAAATTCTTGAAATCACTGTGTACTTATTCAACAATTAATTGATACGTCATGCCATTAGTACTTAGCTTATGTTAAGTATCTGGGTTTGATATATCATTTCTCGTGTAAAAGATATCACCAAGGCAATGAGCTATACTCCATATAATGTGTTTTGAACAAAGCCTATGTGAATAACAATGCAGCAAAGACATCCATTCAAGCTGCATGGGCAATGAGTCCAGTCCTATTTCACTTTGATATAAACAGGTTCCAAGAATTCAACAACTTAAGAAATAATCATATATATATATATATATATATAAGACATCCATTCAAGCTGCATCGGCAATGAGTCCAGTCCTATTTCACTTTGATATAAACAGGTTCCAAGAATTCAACAACTTAAGAAATAATCATATATCTATATATATATATATATATATGTTGTTTCAACTATGAGTCTTGGACATCGAACTTCAAAGGAAACCTTACAGATTCGGAGGATCGAACATACAATTTATTCAGATGATTCATCTACATTCTAACTTGTCTACTGCTTGTTTCAAGCCTGTTGAACTCCATCTGAGATTTTACCTGTGTTGCGCGCCAAATGTGAGAACCTTTAGCATACATTTATTGACGTCGATCAACTCAAAGACACATGTATCTCCCACCTTGAGGTTTTTTTCCTTTACAACTGTCTTCCATCCTGAGCATAAATAGTTCTTGCGTCTTTTTCCTCGAATGATATTGAGTAGCCACTTCTTACCATCAGAATCATGAAGTTCGAAATGCCCAGAAGAACTAGGAAGATGCTCAGCAAACGCGACTGGAACGTACTTCAGAAATAAGAAAACTTAACCACGTTAGGGTCAAGTGAAAACTGTACATATAACTTTGGTAAACTCAAAGCTCAAGAGCTTACCATACAACACCTTGGAAAAAGATTGTTCTGCTTCAAATAGACTCCAAATGAAGGATACTTAGGTGAAAAATTTTCTGCAACATGTACTGTATTACTATCAACATTTCACCAATTCTTTTTTTTTTTTTTTTAAAGCAAAATTTACTGTGGATAACTTACTTGATGTATTCAAATTCTCTATTTTAATTTCCAGCCCGCCATCTTCTATTTTACATTTGCTTCGTGTTAGATAAGAATGGTGAGATATTGACATCTCAGCTGCATCACGGTGTCCTCTATTGACTCCATGTCTTATACCATATGTTGCATGGATCCCACATTCATTTCCCATAACATTTCTCGAAGAAGAAATCTCCGGTTTACTAGGGAAGGAAGTTAGAATTTTAACAGAATCATCATCACTATTCTCGTCCTTTCTGAAGTTACGATTATTACGATAGTCAACTTCAGTTGCCGTCAGGTCAAATATATGAACATTGAAGCTTGAATTCCCTCTATATTTGAAGAGTAACAAGTCGCCATAATCGATGGAGTGGCCATCAAAAAACTTTTCCCAGCCGTCGTGAAGCCAAATTGTCTTTTCCGCCTTTTCCAACCTCACACACCAAATGCCATCAATAGGATCAGCAAGTGTGACAACGCTCGATAGTTCATTTCCATACTTTTCGACAAATTTATTCGGGATCCTCTGCATAAACATATAATATATTTGACGACTCAATTTTTAGTATCAATGAAAATAAAAAGAAGGCATGTCACATACCAATCTTTGTCGGGCAGTGGTCGAAGGCAAAACAACCTTAAAAAATCTTGCTGGTAAATTGGATATCTCTTCCATTTTTGTTTTTTACTTCTGTCTGTTGCATTTTTCAGCAAGAGCTCGTTATATTAAGAAAATCGCCGTTTCATATTCCACTAGTCAACTTTCCCAAGATGAAAAATCTCTCTCCTAGTCCTGCAGTTGCCAGTTCCCAACATATTGGGTTGAGTACTTGGCCTTGGAGATTAGATTGATTTATTTATTTATTCTTAATTTTTCCAAAAAAAAATACTTTTTCATCAAAACTACAGATAGTATAATTTAAAATTTACCAATTTATTACCCACTTTCTGTGGTAGATTCGATATGATAACGCCACGAAATGAGCTAGAACAAGTTATTTGGACGCAGGGACGGATCCAAGACCGGGTTACAAAATTTCAAACTTGGCTACTACGAGTGAAAAAAAAATTTACACATAAAAAATTGGTTTTTTACCAAAAAAAAAATAAAAAATACCTAAAAAAAAAACTCTTGGGTCTGAAGGGGGGTCTACAGCCCAGCCCCCCCTAAATCCGTCTCTGTTTGGACGGTTAATAATACGATTTGTGAGCCGGATGAGAGCGGAAAAGTTTTTCTTGGAAGGAGTGACAAGGCTCCTCAAGATTAGCTTAGTTATGATAGATTACTCGTTTGGCAAAATTTTTAAAAAGTCACATTAAACGAACTCCTTTAAAAGCTCTTCGAAAAAGATGAAATATTTTCATAAAATAAGCAAAGCGAGTCCAAAGCAGCCTTTGGGTCTCAAAAACTCCAACATTTCAAAAGTCATGCTAAATTGGTCTATTGTCAGGGTTCGCTTATTAAGCTTAAAATCAAGTTAAGATTTATTTTTAATTAATTTTTATATCTAAAATTTTGAATAGATTATTATTTTCTTATTTACAAGTAAAAATGTCACTTATTTTAGCATTAAAGAAACAGTTATGAGAGTTATCACAACTGACCAGTCTTTGAATATATCCTCGATATCTTACAAGCTATAGTTGTGTTATCACACAACATATAACATATGGACTAGTTGATCATACTAACTATTGTTCTCTGATTTTTAAATAAAAAAATCTATTAAAAAATTATGGTTTAGAACCAAGTTTCGTCTTGGTACTTAATTTCATCAATCTTAATATAAGGATTCAACTAGATATATACGTTGAATTCTTGTACCGTAAATCAAGTCGATCGACAAGTTAAGATCTTGAAAAAAAAAAAAAGTAAAGATCAATAATGGAAGTCATTTATTCCAATAAAAAATTAATAGCAATATTGAAAGTCCGTTGTCTAAATTCGTGACCAAGGTGAATGTATGTAATGTAATGCATTCATCGATTTGGGAAAAATAGGACATTTCGCCCAGTTTGGTTTTGTTTAGAATCATTTTTTGGGTAAATTTTGATTTAAAAAAAGTTGATGAAATGTATGATTAAATATTGACAAAAGTTGTGAATTTCATAAAATATATCATTGAAAAAGAGTTTGGAAAAAAATTAATCTTAGAAAATGAGGATCACATAGGAACGAAATGTGCAATTTCTTGGAGGAAATTTCTACCCCTAGAGTTGGAGTGCATTCAAGATCTAATAACGATTGTAACATTTAGCAATTAAAAACACAATCTTTAACCAACAAGATTTACACTTTTTTATCATTACTCCTAATAACTTCCTAGAGAACAAAATCAAGGCCCAACATAGAGGGTTGTCCCGAAACATGATGTGTGAGTTTGACATGCTCGATCAGGCCAAATTCCATCATTCATATATGATTCATAATTGGCAGATCATTATTAATTGATATGTCATATCATTGGTACTTAGTACTCTAGTGTTTCATAGATAATTGCTCATGTAAACGTATCACAAGGCGATGAGCTATTCTCCATCTCAATTTGTTTTGAACAAAGCCTATGTGAATAACAATGCAAAGACATCCATTTAAGCTGCATGGGCAATGAATCCAGTCCTATTTCACTTTGATATAAACAGTTCCAAGAATTCAACAACTTGTGCTTCCAGATTTGTTCTAAAGGCATGTTTTTGAGAAATGCAAATTTGTTAATAAAGCATTTTAACTGGATTGAAACATGTGGCTCTTCATTGATTGCTGGATTCTGGATGGTTCTATTATTCTTGAAGTGCCGTTTCACTTGGCACTTGGTGTGGTTTTCTCATTTTGGTAGAGACTAACTCTGGGTTTTAAGAGAAAAAAAAAACTCTCTTGTTTGCTAGGGTTTTGTATTCTATGTCTTTCATCTCAAACTTTTATTTGAGACTTACGATTTGTAATACTTAGCCTCTAGTTTCTAATATTCTGAGTGAATATTTGTAAGAACATGAGGGTTCTTTTGAGTTATTGTTTTAAGAGGATTTGAGAAGATTCTTGGTGATTCTTCGTAGATCGATCATTGCGTTTTGAGATACAAATCTTCTAGTTTTATCTTTGCGTAGTGATTAAACATTTGTAACATTTCGTTGCCATTTTGGATTATTTAGTGCAACCGAGCATCCAATAAATTGGATGCTCAACGGGGAATGTAAATATTGGAAGTCATCATCGATCCTCAGGGGCTTAGGTCAAAAGAAATCACTTGTGTTGAATCTTTAATTTCTGCACTTTTATTTTCTATAAGATCATTTATTATTGCTTCTCAATGGTAATATCATATGAACTTGGTCATACAGTGGTATCAAAGCCAATACTGAGGAGCAAGATACCCAGATTTTGGAGAAATTGGTTGATCCGCAATCGTTTGAAATTTTCGGAACTGTTGTCAAGCAAAATTGAAAGAAAATTTGTTTTTCAAACTCTCCAGGTGCGATCTTTTAATTTTTGTAAAGTTTACTTTCAGAAATTCAGGTTTCTTGACTTTTCCCTTGATTTACCATACGTAATAACCCTTTTGAGACTAATTTTTGTCTAGAGGCTCCTAAGAGGCATTGGTAATTTGAGATAAATCAAATAGGGGTGTGTACATATTGAAGGAGGAATTTCTAAAACGTAGTTTTGTGATCTCTATTATTGTGTTTTCTTTTGAGTCTTGATCTGCATGTTCTCTTTGTGTGCTTGAAATTTGTGAAATCTTATTTTACTAAGTGTAATTACTGTGTTCTGTGATTGACACCGATCTGTATTCTTAATGTTCTTTGAAATCTATGAAAATTGTCTTCAATTTGTAAGTCATACTTGCTGATAATATCTTCTGCTAAGTTTGAAATTAGTCAATTTGATAGAAAAAGTGATTTCAATATGTGGAGTCAAAAAATGATTGCAATTTTAATGCAAATGAGATGTATAAGGGCTTCAAATAATAGTTGGACTATTGACTTACTTATTGCAAAGAAAACTGAATTTCAAGAAGTTATTTGGAGTACTATCTTCTTGTACTTGTGTGAAAATGTGATAAGAAATACTGGTGAAACAAAAACTACTTCTAAATTGTGGGCTAAACTTCATGCTAAATATGTGACAATAGCTACTCCCAATAAATGTTTCCTACTAAACAATTATTTTCTTTTAAGATGGATTCCTCAGTTGATTTGGATGAAAATTTAAGCAAATTCACAAAACTCACCCAAGACTTAGCCAATTGTGACGAAAAACTTCAAAAGATCATATGGTTGTTGTCTTGTTAAACTAGTATGGTAGGAAAAACTTACCATTGATATCATAACTAATTCCCTAAGAAATAAGACTCTAGAGATGAAAACTGATTCTAGTAATTGTCAAAATGAAGATAATTTGTTAGTAAAGGGAAAAGTTTTTGTAAATCAAATTATCACTCTAAGTCTTTTATTGCAAATAAAAATATGTAAAGAATAAGTCGAAAAAATAAGGCAAAAGGCAAGAAGAGTTATTAGCGAGGGAGGTTGGGTCATTTTGCTAAAGATTGCTTTAAGAAGAAAAATGATTAAAAAGAAAAGAAGTTTGATGATGGGAATAATGCCTTATGTATAATAAAGTGAAGCATGAAACTGGTTTAGTCCTTGTTAGTGTGGAAATGTAATCAAGTGATGAATAGATCCTTGACTCAAGTTCTTCCTTCTATATGTGCTCAAATAAAACTGTTTTCTTGATTTTGAAAAAACTGCTTGAGGGCAAATTATAATGGGAAATAATATTTAATGTAAAGTTAAAGGGACATGTACAATAAAATTGTTATTGGATAATAGTAATGTTCTATTTTCTGAAAGGAACAAGCTATGTTCCTCATTTAAAGAGGAATCTAGTATCCCTAGGTATGTTAGATTATATGGAGTTTAACATAAATTTGGGTCATGACACATTAAAATTCTCAGGGGCAATGATTCAATCGTAAGTACCCCTAAGAAACATTACCTCTATTTTCTAAAAGCTAAGCCATTACTTGGATTGACTACTTTTGCTTACTTTTGCTTTATCTGGAAACTTTAAACTTGCAAATTTATGCCATGATAGACTTGGTCATATTGGCAAAAAGAGTTTGAATTCTTTACTATTAAAAGGAGTTTTTGAAAAATTAAATTTAGGTGATTTTGGTTCTTGTGAACAATGTGTTATAGGAAAACAAGTCAAACTACTTTTGCAACTAGAATTCATAAATCCAAACGAGTATTGGAATACTTACATGCTAATTTGTGGGGTCTTACTGATTTGTGTACATTATTTGGTTTCAAATATTTTTTTGCTTATTATTGATGATTTTTGAAGAAAAATTTGGGCTTTCTTATTAAAAAAAAAAAACAAAGATGGGACATTTTCTATTTTTAGAGATTGGAAAACTATGTTAAAAATCTAATTGATCATAAAATACAAATCTTAAAGACTGACAATGGTTTGGAATTTTATAATAATGAATTCAAATTTTTTTTGCAAAGAACATGGTATTTTAAGATATAGAACCGTCACCTATACTCCCTAACAAAATGGAATAGTTGAAAAGATGTACGAGACTTTATTGAACAAAGTAAGATGTATGCTTTTAAGTTCTGGTTTGCCTAAATTTTATTGGGGTGAAGCTTGTAAAATTGCAGTATATATTGTTAATAGAAGTCCTACTAGGGCTTTAATTTTGATGTACCTGAATCTGTTTCGTCTAATAATACTGTGAATTATTCCCACTTGAAAGCATTAGTTTGTGTTGCAATGCTCATCAAAACATTGGTTAATTAAAACCTAGATCACTTAAATATGTTTTCTTGAACTATGATGAAAATGTTAAAGGCTACAGATTATGGGTAAAATGTGAAAAGGGGCATAGAGATATTATTATTAGAAAAGATGTTATATTTAATAAATCCTTAATGCCATATTTAGAAGGAAAAGAAAGTGTATTGATTGATAAAGATATTTAATTTAAGGTGGAGTTTTCTCACATTGAGCAAGATACTCTTGTACCTGTAGTAGATAAAACTGGTCCTAGAGAATATATCTCTATACCAAAAACCGAAAATGATCAAGAAGTGAATCAGACTAACCAATCTCCTACTTCTCTTCCTTTTGATGAGTATCAACTCACAAAAAATAAGAAGAGAAGGCAGATTAGACCTTTTACCAGATTTGACAATGATAATTATGTTTCCTTATTTACTTATCAAGGACAGTTCGAAAATGAGTCAATGTCCTACAAGGATGCCATTAAGTGTAAAGAAAGTAAAAATTGGATGGCTATCATGGAAGATAAGAAGTCTTCATTTCTTAAGAACAAAACTTGGGATCTTGTTATCAGACCTAAAGGATAGAAAATCGATTGTCTGCAGGTGGATCTATAAAGAAAAACAAGGAGAACGAGACAGTAAAAATGTTAAACATAAAGCTAGGCTTGTTGCAAAATATTTTTATCAGATGCCTGCCTGTTCTTGTTGCTTAATTTAAATAGGATCTTGTATGGTAAGTTACATGAAATGATTTACATACGATAGCCTGTTGTTTTTGAAAGAGGAGATCATGAAAATACCATTTGTCTATTGGTCATTAAATGGTTTAAAACAAGCACTTAGACATGGTACAATATGTTTGATACTTTGTTCTGAAGAAACCAGTATGATACTTGCTTATACTGTAAAGGTGATGGAGGTAAAAATTCTTTGTTTTATGTGGATAATATGTTGCTTGCTAGTTATGATAAATCTGAGGTTGATAATATTAAATTGAAATTGTAATATGAGTTTGATATGAAGAATCTTGGTTTTGCTAAAAAGATACTGGATATGTAGATTTGGAAAAATAAAAAAGGGGACTTGCTATTCTTGAATCAACATGATTATGTGGTTAAAATTTAAAAAAAAAATAATAATAATAACATGCATGAATGTAAACTTGTAACCTTATATTTTGCTAATCGTGTTAAGTTATCTTTTGAATTTTGTCCTAAATTTGAAGATGCATATGCTAGAATGTCTAAAGTTCCTTGTGAAAATGCTATTGGTTCTGTTATGTATTTGATTATTTTTACAGGACCCGATCTTGCATATAATATTAGCATTTTAAGCAGATTTATGAGTAACCATAGGAAAGAACATTGGAATGCTTTAAAATGGTTATTAAGATATCTTAAAGGTACACATAACTCAGGTCTAATGGTTAAATGAAGTAAAGATGGTGTAACTTTAAAGGCATATAAAGTTTTGATTTTGCTGGAGATAGAGATAACACAAGATCGACTTTATCCTATTTTTATAACTTATGTGGAACTATAGTTAGCTAGAAATCACAACTTCAAACAGTTGTTACTCTATCCTCTACAAAAGCAGAATATATTGTTGCTACTAATACTATAAAAAAGGGAATGTGGTTAAGTGGTTTAGTATTTGAACTTGAATTTGTTGATAATCATGCTATATTATTTTTTGATAATTAAAATGCCATTCATCTTGGTGAAAATCCTATGTTTCATGACAGAACAAAGCATATTGATGTTAAATACCATTTCAATAGAGATGTAATTTCTAAAGGGATTTTCAAATTTGGTAAAGTTGCCATGAAATTTAATTGGTACAAAAGTGATTCCTTTAAGTACATTTGTTGATTGTTTGAAATTTGTATCCATTGTTTCTGTGTAATGCATGTATAGGTACCTAGAGCAAATGAAAGTGAATTGTAGTAATGGTCTTTGTTGCACTTATAGTCCCAAATTATGGTAGCAAGGTGGCAAATGTTG
Source organism: Olea europaea var. sylvestris (assembly GCF_002742605.1). Classification (NCBI taxonomy): domain Eukaryota; kingdom Viridiplantae; phylum Streptophyta; class Magnoliopsida; order Lamiales; family Oleaceae; genus Olea; species Olea europaea. Next base: position 284,060 of record NW_019234158.1, read on the forward strand.
GATTCGAATCTTAGTCCGAATTGAGGTGCTTCAAGAATTTGTACTTAAAGCGTGTTTCTAAGAAATGCAACTTTATTAGTAAAACATTTTAAACTGGATTGAGACATGTGGCTCTATCTTTGCCGTTGATTGCTGGATTCTTGATGGTTCTAATATTCTTGAAATGTTGTTTAACTTGGCACTTGGCATGTTTTTCTCCTTTTGGTTGAGATTGACTTTTGGTTTTAAGATAAAAAATCTATCGTCTGCTTTGGTTTCCTCTTTTATGTCTTTCATCTTAAATTTTTGATTTGAGATTTATGATCTGTAACAATTATCCTTTGGTTTGTGATATACTGAGTAAGTAGGATTTGTCTACACGTACACAACCCCTTACATAATTGTTTACACTTGTTGAGCTAGCATCTTCCCCAGTCAAAAGCCAACTTCTCGCCAATTTGAAAAAGAAAAGAGGAAAAAAAAATTGATTTGTCTAAAGAAACCCTTCCCTCCTTCATGTATCTTTCGACTTCATTTTGGAGGCAAAGAAATATGGAAGATGAGGAGAACCTACAGTCACAATATTCGGAATATGAAGCCGACGAAATCGATGCCGAAAGATTCGACGCCAGCAAGTACAATGATTTGAGCCCAAGACATTTTCTCCCATCAGCTGCAAGTGAGTTGTTTTCACAAGTGAGCGAAAATGAAAACAGGTACCCATTAGTCGAAGGTGATGACACCGATGCCGACGATCTTGAGGTCGATGAGATCACAACCGACGACCTTGACAGCGAGGAGAACGCAGGTACCCATTATTTTTGAAAATCTTATATTGTGCACATTCTCCCGTCATTTGCACTCACCCGTCATTATTGAACTAAACAGTGACAAACACCTAAATATATTTTGTAGTCTTTGAGCATTTGTTAGGATTTGAAATGTGTAATTCCTTTTAGTTCTTCAAACATTTATTTCCATTGAAAAGGAGAAAGGAAAAGAAAAACCTTGTTTTTATCTCTTTAGTTCAAACAAGATAAACATAAAAAAAAATAAAAAATAAATTGAAGCTCTCTCAGATTCCAAGTGGTTCTTGCTCTGTGCATTGTTGACTTCAGCTGTATAGTTCATACATTGCAGTGTCACTTATGACAATAAATATCTTATTATTGAATTAACGGCCAAAGAAGAATTCTTTTATCTGGCTCCATTCTTTTTAGAACAATTTTTTTTTACCAGTTTCTTTGACATTTATATGTTTTTGGTTTGACGAAATTTATGTGCAGGTTATGAAAGAAATGACATTACTGTGCCAAGCCTGGAATGAAGTCCAAAGACGAAAATGAAATTTTTGAATTTTACAAGAAGTATGCATACCAAGTCGAGTTTCCTATCAGAAAAAAATTCAAGGGAGGGTGAAGATGGGATAGTACGATATGTATGCTTCACATGTAGTCGAGAAGGATGACAAACCACTGCTACAAGTTCTTCTTTAAATCCTCGTTCAAACAAGATAAACATAAAAAAAAATAAAAAATAAATTGAAGCTCTCTCAGATTCCAAGTGGTTCTTGCTCTGTGCATTGTTGACTTCAGCTGTATAGTTCATACATTGCAGTGTCACTTATGACAATAAATATCTTATTATTGAATTAACGGCCAAAGAAGAATTCTTTTATCTGGCTCCATTCTTTTTAGAACAATTTTTTTTTACCAGTTTCTTTGACATTTATATGTTTTTGGTTTGACGAAATTTATGTGCAGGTTATGAAAGAAATGACATTACTGTGCCAAGCCTGGAATGAAGTCCAAAGACGAAAATGAAATTTTTGAATTTTACAAGAAGTATGCATACCAAGTCGAGTTTCCTATCAGAAAAAAATTCAAGGGAGGGTGAAGATGGGATAGTACGATATGTATGCTTCACATGTAGTCGAGAAGGATGACAAACCACTGCTACAAGTTCTTCTTTAAATCCTCAGCCAACAATCCAAACTGGATGTAAAGCGAGGGTGACAGCATGTTCGGAGATAGGTGGAACATGGCGTATTAACACTGTCTATTTCGAGCACAATCATAGAACAAGCCCATCTAAATCGAGGTTATATTGATATAATAGCGAAATTAGTGCTCGCATCAAAAGACAGCTTGAAATAAATGACATTGCTGGAATTCCATTGCACAAAAGCTTTAACTCCGTCGTAGTTGAAGCTAGTGGATATGACAAGCTGGCGTGCGTTGAAAAAGATTGTAGAAATTTTATTGACAAAGTGTGACGGTTAAGGCTTGGTGAGGGAGACGCCACTGCAATTCAAGCCTTTTTCTGAAGAATGCAAACAAGTACTCCTGGCTTCTATTTTAGTATAGATTTGGATGAAGATTGTCGGTTGAGAAATGTGTTTTGGGCGGATAACCAATGCAGAGAAGCCTATAAGGAATTTGGTGATGTGGACACGTTTGACACCACATACTTGACCAACAAGTATGATATGCCCCTCACTCCATTTGTTGGAGTTAATCATCACAGCTAATCAACACTTCTTGGATGTGGCCTAATTTCGAATAAAGATACTTGGACTTTTGTATGGTTGTTTAAGACACGATTGGAATGCATGCACGGTCAAGCTCCGAATGGAATTATAACGGATCAAGATCGGGCTATGCAAAATGCAATTGAGATCATCTTCCCAAACATGAGACACAGATGGTGTTTGTGGCATATTTTAAAGAAGTTATCAGAAATGTTCGGTAACCGTAGGCACAAAAATTCTATTCTTTCTAGTGTACATGGGTTGGTGTATGATACACAAAGTCCTCTAGAGTTTGAGGAAAAATGGCATACAAAGCTTGTACATTATGAACGACAAGAACATGGTTGGTTGACTGGACTTTACAATGATAGAAGGTGTTGGGTGCCATGTTATTTGAAAAATTTATTTTGGGCTGGTATGTCAACCACCCAACGAAGTGAGAGCATAAATGCCTTTTTTGATGGATATGTTCATTCAAAAGCTTCCCTGAAGCAATTTGTAGAACAATATGAGCGGGCATTGAGAAGTAAAGTTGAAAAAGAATTTCAAGCTGATTTCAAATCATTTTCGCAGATGGTCCCATGTGCAACAAGGTATGATATGGAGAAACAATTTCAATTAGTGTACACGATCTCTAAGTTCAAAGAGTTCCGGCAAGAGTTTACGGGGAAGGTGTATTGTGAGATCTTATCTGTGACGGACTCATATTTTGACTTCACTTACGAGGTTCGTAAGGATATCATTAGCAACGAAGGCATGAAGAAACAAATTTTTACAGTTTCATTTCGTAGGGAAAATTGTGAATTTGAATGCAATTGCCACTTGTTTGAGTTTAGAGGAATTATTTGCAAGCATGCAATATCAGTTTTAATCCGTAACGATGTGGTGTTAATTTCGAAGAGATATATATTGAAGAGATGGAGACGAGATGTGAACCGACCTTACATGAGGTTTCCCATCAAACATGATGATTTTGTCAGTAGCGCCGAGCAGGTTAGAGATCAGCAACTATGCAATACGTTTACCAAGTTAGCCGATGTGATAGCACATGACGAACAACAATGTAGGAGAATTATGGATTAGATCATGTTCGAAACAACAGAAGCATCTCAGTCGAAGTGTATTAATGTGGGCTCTCAATGTGTTGACTCAGTAGCATGTGCTAGCGGAAGCATATTGGATCCAAAGTACACGAAACGCAAAGAAGCCCCTAGAAAACTTCGTAGAAAAGGTCATCTAGAAACTAGTTCAAGCAAATCTAAAAGTTCTCGGACGGTATGAAATTTATTCAAGCTTTGTAACATACTTTTAGCTTTCAAAGATGCTCAAACTTTTTTTTCCCATGTTGCACAGGTGCCCATGTGTAAAAGGCAAAAGAACGGGGTTTCATCCACGTTCACCGTTGAAGATGTTGGGACACGGGATAGCTTTGAAGTGTTGTGATGGCAATGAATAAATAGCAACGGGATTTCTTTTGTGTTTTGGGGGGGCTAAAGATGATGTTGTGCAATGTAGACAAATCAGGTTATGTGAATTTTTTATGTACAACATTAATTATCGATTGTATAAGTTTTTGGGTTCTTCCTAGGCATTATGTAATTTCCTATTGTCACTGTTATGTAATTTCCTACTATTTATAGTCATTGCACATGGCTTACTATTATTATAAATTTTTGCTCTCTTTTTTCCCCCATAAATTTTTTACTAGGAAGACTTGTCTGCATGACTTGACTTCAATGCAATTTCCTTTGCTATTTTAGTTCATCATGTGTTTTCCTCACTGAGTGTTGTTACATACAGCTAGAATGAATCAATGGTTTTTACATGTAGCAAGCTCTTAGGTTTCCCCAGAATCTATTCTCCCTGCTCAAATTCACTATTACGGGCTTGAACCATCTGTGAGTGCACGATACATGTTAATGTTTGCTATATAAACAGTTCTTTGGCTAAATGTGATTGATATGGTTTTCTGTTAATGCTTTTGTCTCTGTATAATAGTGATATTTAGGTACTAATGTGTAATTAATAAACTAAATGAGGTCCATAAAAATGATATTCATGTTCCAATTCACATGCATTTGTCAAATTGATTGAAAGAGATAGCAACCAAGGGATATCTTTTTACCACTTTATATCAAAGATACACATACGAAAGCTATAAATGACATGAGCAACATTATCTTTGCCAAAAGAAATTCTCGTTGAATCCAAACCCGTTTTAAACAAACCTACACCGTTACATTACACATAACCATCCACTTAAAAATTACATCCATAAACAACTACATTATACATAGTCCTATACTCTTAACATTACTAGGTAGCTTTCCTTCACTTGTCGTTGCCTTCCAAAACTCGTTTCCCCGTGCAAATTGTTATGTTGAAGGAAATCTCCAAGTCATCTTCATTAGTAGATACTTTAGTAAATTCTTTGAACATATGCGACAAATCATCGAACCGATCTTTAGGCTTCGGGACACCACTTGATTCACCTTCAATATGCAACTGATATTCTTCAATGGGCAAGATTTTACTCCACTTGAAATAACTGCAGTCCCGAGTACAACAATGGAATATCTTTCCTATGTTTTCAGTATTCTTTTCCACCTCCATACATTTGACGAAACCCTCACCACATTTTGGACATACTCTTTTCTTCGGGCATTCCAACAACGTGTATCTTGGTTGTCTACAACTATGATAGATTCCTTTATTCTTGCCTGCCATCAAACATGACTAACGCAACCACATAATAACCAAATCAACAGCAAATTATTTTGAGATACCAAATTGCATTACAAATAGAAGACCAATTAGCATAAGATAAAAGGAACACTTGTACCAATTGTCTATTTAACCTAACAAACATTACTTAGCATCAACAAATAAGCATATTTATTTCACAGATTATTCTTTGCCCATTTGCTATCACAAATCCATTTTTATACCCTAAACTTATCATCAACAAATAAGCCAACAGAAATGGTAAGATTGACTGCAATAGTCACAAATCCATTTTTATAACTATAAACTTAACATCAACAACTATGCAAACACAAATGATATGATTCGTTGCACTAATCAAAATCCATTTTTATAACTATCAACTAATAAGCTAACACCAACGGTAAAATTCACTGCACCATTTCATGAATTAAAATTATAAGCAAATTTATTCCCAGAAAAATGCGAAAACATCGAATAACTAGATTTATCCCAAAAAAAATGCGAAAACATCTAATACTAGTAAAAACTAGTTGCTGACTAAGTAATCACAAGAAATAAGCAACTAGAATGAAAAAAAAAAAAAATCAGCTTCGAACAACATATACTAACCTCGATTTCTTTCGGTTCTTCACAATAGTATGAAGCCGACACAAGTTAAGAGAGAGAAGGGCTCACAGTTCTTCAAACTAAAAAAAATGGAAGGGAAGGAATTGTGCAAGGAGATCGAAAGGTACAAAGAGAAGGACTTTCGCAGATTTGAGAGAGGAGGAATTGTTTGTGCAAGCGAGATTCAATTTGGGGGAAGGAGTCTTTCTTTTAAAGTTAATTTCTCTCGCGAGATTTTGCTGAGAAATTGACTTAAATAAATTTTTTGACTTGGGAAGATGCCAGCTCAGTAAGTGTAAACAATTATGTAAGGGGTTGCGTACGTGTAGACAAATCCGAGTAAGTATTAGTAAGAACGTGGGGGTTCTTTTGAGTTACTGTTTTTAGAGGGTTTGATAAGATTTTTGGTGAATCTTCATAGATCAATCGTTGTGTTTTGAAAGATAAGTCTTCTGGTTTTATCTTTGTGTAGTGGTTAAACATTTGTAACCTTTCGTTGTCATTTTGGGCTATTTAGTGCAACTGAGCATAATCCAATTTATTAGATGTTCAACGGAGGATGTAGTAGCATTGGAAGTAATCGTTGAACCTTCGAAACTTAGGCCCAAAAAAATCGCTTGTGCTGAATCTTTAATTTCTACACTTATTTTCTGTAAGATCGTTTATTATTGTTTCTCAACGCTAATATCGTATGAACCTAGTCCTACACATATCCACATATGTTGTTGCAACTACTTGTCTATGACATTGAACTTCACAAGAAACCTTACAGATTTAAAGGATCGACCACACAATTTATTCAGATCATTCATCTGCATTCTAACTTGTCTACTGCTTGATTAAAGCCCGTTGAACTCCATCCGGGATTTTACCCATGTTGCCAAATGTGAAAACCTTTAGCATACATTTATTGACGTCGATCAACTCAAAGACACATGTATCTCCCACCTTGAGGCTTTTTTCCTTTACAACCGTCTTCCACCCTTTGCCTAAATAGTTCTGACGTCTTTTTCCTCGAATGATATTGAGTAGCCACTTCTTACCATCAGAATCATGAAGTTCAAAATGCTCAGAAGCTCCAGGAAGATGCTGAGAAAATGCGACTGGAACGTACTTCAGAAATAAGAAAAACTTAACCACGTTAGGGTCAGATGAAAGCTATACTTATGACATAGTAAACTCAAAGCTCAAGAGCTTACCATCCAACACCTTGGAAAAAGATTGTTTGGCTTCAAATCGACTACAAATGAAGGATTCTTAGGTGAAAATTTTGCTGCAACATTTACAATATGACTATCAATATTTCACCAATTCATTATTTTTAAGCGAAACTTATCGTGGATAACTTACTTGATGTATTCAAATTCTCCATTTTAATTTCCAGTCCTCCACCATCTATTTTACACTTGCTTCGTGTCAGATAAGAACAGCGAGATTTTGATGTCTCAGCTGCATCGCGATTGCCTCTATCGACTACATGTCTTATATCATATCTTGCATGGATCCCACATATATTTCCCACACCATGTCTTGAAGAAGAAATCTCTGGTTTACTAGGGAAGGAAGTTAGAATTTTAACAGAGTCGTCATCACTATTCTCATCTTTTTTAAAGTTACGATTATTATGATAGTCAACTTCAGTGGTCGACAAGTCAAATATATGAACCTTGAAGCTCGAATCCCCGATGTATTTGAATAGTAAGAAGTAGCCATAATCAATGGAGTGGTCATCAAAAAACTTTTCCCAGCCATCGTGAAGCCAGAGTGTCTTCTCCGCCTTTTCCAACCTCACACACCAATTGCCATCACTAGGATCAGTAAGTGTGACAAGGCTCGATAGCTCATTTCCATACTTTTCAACAAATTTATTTGGGATCCTCTGCACAAACACAAAATATAATTGACGACTCAATTTTTAGTAACAATGAAAAAAAAGGCATGTCACTTACCAATCTTTGTCGGGTTGTGGTCGAAGGCAAAACAACCTTAAAAAATCTTGCTGGTAAATTGGATACCTCTTCCATTTTTATTTCTGTTTGTTGCATTTTTCAACAAGAGCTTGTTATATTAAGAAAAAAGCCGTTTCATATTCCAGTCCACTAGCCAACTTTCCCAGGATGAAAAGTCTCTCATCAAGTCCCGCAGTTGCCATTCCCAACAAATTGGGTTGAGTTCTTTGCCTAAGTTGTTTTTTTTTTTTCAAAACCCCCCCCCCCCCCCCCCCCAACCACAAAAGAAAAAAAAGAAAATGTTTCATCAAAACTAGAGAAAGTTGATATAACTTAAAATTTACCAATTTATTATTACCCACTTTATATGGTTTATTAGTTTTGACGTTAACGCCTCAGCCATGAAATAAAACTAGAAAGAGTTATTTGGATAGATATTAATACAATTTGCTATCTGGACTAGGGCGAACAAGTTTTTCTTTAAAGAGTGGCGAGACTCCTCAAGATTTGCTTAGCTTTTGAGATTACTTCAGGATCATTTGACATGGTTTTCGAGAAGTCAAAAAGAGCTTTTGAAATCCAAAAGTTGCTTTTGGACCCGTTTGGTTAATTTTGTTAAAGTGCTTTTGGTAGTTAAAAAAGTTTTTAGAGTAAGTCGATTCAATGTTATTTACTCTAAAAACACTTCGGGAATGGGAAATGCTTTTAAATGTTCATTTTCAAACAAAAATTACAGTGACTTCCTTTAAAAACTCTTCTACAAGAAGTAAAAGTAAAAGCAAAAATTATACCAAATGGGTCATAAAGCTCATTTGACAAAGTTTTTAAAAAGTCAAAAGTTGTTTTTGAAAATAAGAAATTGCTTTTGAGTATGTTTGAACGACTTTCTGAAAGTGTTTTATCCGATTAAAAAAGTTTTTAAAAAAAGATCGACTTAAGGTATCTCCCTTAAGAGTTGACTGTCTTTTTTCACATTTTAATTTACACTTTGCCACGTGACATTATCATATTAGACAGTTTAAATTTCAAACAGTTTTTCCATCTAATTAACACTTGACAACAATGCAAATATCAAATAATATGTCAAAAATCAATGTACAAATAACAAAGTGTTTTTTTTTTTTTTAAATGCCTCACGAATCTAGTTAACTTTTTTTCAACTTTATCCACAAAACGTATTTATTTTAAATTAACATGTACATAGTTCTCCAATTAATGGAGTGAGGGGGCAAAACTAACATGGTGTGGGGTCATTTGTAGGCCTTTGCAATGAAACAGACAATAGAGATACTACTGATCAAAATAATTAATTGGCATCCTGAAATAAGATTAACATAGCCAAAATTAGCAAATATTTTGTACGTGCAATGGACTTATACTAGGATACATTAATATTTTGTTCCCTAATTAGATACCTTCTAAAAACGTGACAATTTACAAAAAAAGGTGTACTATTCTCAGGTTACAAGATTTGATCAAATGGGACCATTGAATGTATTACAAGGTATGTGCCCATGTGCCATTTTGGTACGACCATATGATAATTTCTGCATCAATATTATGATGGTATGACAACAAATTAACTTGTACTGTTGCATTCAAAAAAAAAAAAGCATAATAAAGGCCGGTAAATTGGATCTCTAGCCCCTCGAAAATGAACTTGTTAAAGGTTGAACCACGTATATTTTAGATTTAATGCTTTTATAATCAAGGGCGAGTTCATGATCAGACTAAAAAATTTTAAATCAGACTGGAGGTTGAAAATGTATTTTGAAATCATTTTAATTATGTATTTTTCCTTCGATCTTGCTTTAGAAAAGATTTAAGGAAAAAAAGATGGATAAAATTGAATATATAGCTTTAGAGGGATTGTATTCAAGACGAAAAGTTTCTTTCTTTTTGATCGATTGATCATGTAAACGGTTAATGACTTGGCATGCATGTTTTGTAAGTTAGGTCGGGAATGGGTTATATGAAACAATTCACCTATTTTTATATCTCTTCACTTTTCATTTAGCACAACAAATATAGACTCTTTTGAGTTGTGTTATTAAAGTTATATTCCATTAATCGACTGTTTATGCATATAGTTCACAATTCATATACACCTTAGGAACCTTAATATTTGCTCAATAAATAAAAAAGAAATATTTGATTAGATGAATAGATAAAATAAATCAGAATCGACTCGACCTTTAATTAAATGAGACAATTGATTAAGATCACATATTTATTGATTACCGATAATATTTACGTCACTAATTCTGTATGAGTAACTGATTGATTAGGTACTATCGATGATTTTGTCAGTAATCAAAACTTTCTATTTAAATTTTTTATAATATTTAAAAATAATCATTAAAGATTTTCTATTATTCCCGCTACTATACATTTATTTATTTATTTGTCATAAAATAATTATAATAAAGTGGCAATGCAGGGTTCTACTTTTACACGTTTCTCACGACTGATTACTAATCATTCAGTGATCCCATTGACAGATGGGTCCTCATAAATGCACGGTTCAGATTAAAATTATTGTGGGCCACACCCAATAGGGCCAATAAGCACCCACCACTGATCTTCATGGCGCCAGCTATGCCTTGCCTTTTTCTATTATTCATCTTGTTTTTTAGTTATATATAATTCTGTACATAGATAAATTAAGGAAATTACTAGCACGTGGATCTCACTACCTGGAGGACCTCACCGGATATTCGTATGTCGTGACAGAAAATTTAGTCTCAACTACATGGGGTATACGCCCAATCAAATGAGGAATTATTACCCATCACGGGGTGGCCGAGTTGATAAAATAGGTGAGCGCGGAGGCCTTTGGTCACGAGTTCGATTCCCCTACCAACACTTTTTCGGTTGAACCTGTCGCATAGGACTTGCCTAGTGCGATTTACCTGGCTGGAGTGATTTGCAGGCTATTGCGTCGACTCGAGTGTTTACCCAATGCGCACCCAAAGAATAGCAAGTTTTTGAAAAATCAAAAACAACATTTGGGACAAATACGAGGTATTTGAACTTGTTTGAATAAGTTTTAGAAAATGCTTAGTTTGAACACAAGAGTTCTAAGAGGAAGCTGATGTAAATTAACTTCTTAAGGAAACTCTTTTACATGAAATAGAAGCAAAAGCAAAAGTCCTGTCAAACAGACTTCAAAGATAAAAACAGAAGCAATAGTAATCCGTCAAGCAGGCTCTTACTAAGCATGTCTTGCAGCATAAGATGGGAATCCAAAATGCCGTATTCCAGTGACCTTTTCGCATGTCACAAGTAAGAATTCATATGTAGAGCTCATCAGTCATGGAACAATATTTATAATAAGATGTTGTCTCAATGAAAAAAAAAGCCCAAATGTGACTTTGGACAAAACCACCCCATCTCCGAAAAAAAAATATTGCCTTCCCGAACCCTAATTAAATCCTACAAATCGATCAAGTTGGACAATATTAAAGAAAAAGAAAGCAAAACACAATTTGAACGAATCAAACTTCTCAATGCAATTGGGAGGATGTAAAACCATGACTATTCATGAATGTTGCTCGTTGTGTCTTGCCGATCAAGTGAGATACATGGTTGTGTACGAGCACCATATTGTAAAAAGAAAAATACCAAACAAGATTACTATATTGAGAGTGTAAAATTAAATTGCCTGTGAATGGCATTTAGTTTGAGTTTTTATAGTGGAAGGGTTGAAGTAATTATCATTGGATGAAAGATAAGTGGCCTCGTCATAAAGGCCTACTCGTCATCCTCATGGCGTCACTTCTACAATCTTAGGTTTAGATGATACTTAATGATTTTGAAAAGTGGTCACCATATGGTCTGGGTTTGATATTTGAAAAATAGACTGACAAGTTGATTGAGAGACTATTGTTGCAGAGATATCACATAAATCAATCATATGAAAGATCTTGTATAGAGGATCTCATAGGTGAGGCGAAGTAATAGAAGATGTCTTGTGGAATGAAATATTTCATCATCGTTTCGAAAATAGGCTAGAGCAGATTGTGGCACCTTGCCTCGATCATGAAGACCCGACCTTTATATGTCACATCGACTGAGGTGATAGATCACTTTGGCTTCTTTAGTTTGATGGCCTCGGGTCGAGTCAGTTTATTGTGTTTGTTGAGGGGGTATGTTGCAATGTTGCACATTTCAAGATGACACTAAACAAAGTAAATAGTTGCCTTGTCACGATAAGGTGTGACATGTGTCATTTATTTTCTTTATATACCTTTGTAAAATAATGGCTTATTTTGAGAATATTAATTTTGAATTCAAATGTTCATTTGAGTTTTAAATGAATGATATTGATCGCTTAAACTTAAGGAACTTTGATACCATATTGAACCATAATTGGTTTTAGTGTGGTTGTCTTGTATTAGTAATCTCAAGACAAAGTGCGTGTAGTTTTGTGGCATTTGATGGATAGTCCCATTCGTCATTAGCAAAAATGATTACAAAGCTATGTTGTAATAGACTCTGATTTATTATCTACTTGGATCACGAATCTAGTGCTACCTAGATCAATAATAATCTCTTCTAATAATACTTCACATTGAGAATTCCTTAGAGAAAATTCTTTGAATTTGTGTTTGATTTCAATAATATTCTACCAGAAAAAAAAAAAAAAAAAAAAAGAGTGGAAATTTATGTGTGAGTTAAAAAAAAATGTGAAAAGGAAAAGAAAATAAATGCTTTTAGTGGGTTCCTTTTTTATTTCTTTCCAGAAAAAAAAAAGGGAAAAAAACTTGATTGAAATACATCTAAAGGAGGAAAAAAATAATTTAAAATTTTCCGAAAATTAGGGTTCCCAACACAGAAATTGAAACTTTAAAAAAAGTGAAGTTTTGATCCTCAATCTATTTAATACTAATGAGAATTCATAATTTAGACATTGTAGATAAATATCATGTAAGTTAAAATTGTAAGGTAAAATCGTCTTACCTCTTAATATTTCTTAAAATTTGAACATTAAGGCCATATTTGATCCACATTATTTGGAAAAAAATATATTCTTAAACAATGAGTTGATATTATTTCAATCACACTTTTTTCAATAAAATAATGTTACACGCAAATTAAAAAAAAATTAGCCCTTGTTTGGGCCATATTATTTTCATAAAAATGCATTTTTAAATAGTGCAATGATGAAAAATGTGTGGTTAAAAAATAAGAAAAGATTTGGATTTACATGTAATATTATTTTATTGAAAAATATGTGATTGAAATTATGTTAAATCACTGTTTAAATTTTTTTTTCAAATAATTTGGGTCAAACATGACCTTATTTGTTAACCACACATTTTTCATCATTATACTATTCAAAATTGCATTTTTATCAAAATAATGTGATTGAAACAAGAGCTAAATTCTCTTGTTATCTTAAGTTTCACTAATCACGAGAAAGTTAGAACCTTACGTTTGAAGGATTAACTGATGGGAAGTGTTACATGTACATAATTGTCTACATAATGATATTCATAATTACACGTGGCACTAGATCCAATTTTTAATTCAAATCTCATACTTGTATATCAACAATCAGATGATTGTCATATCACATTATGGACACTATTATGTACAAGTAGAATTTTCCTTAACTGATAGGTCCAGAATCCCACTCTAATTTTTTACTTATTTCTCATTTTAATTTTGAAATAAAAATAGCATGATTCGATTTAATTGTGGTTGGTAAGAGTCTTGGTTCAGACTCCACGTGAGTCACTCTTATATAATTCAGTCCATAAAGACAATTGTCGCCAGTGGGTCCCAATCCAAGTCAAAAAATTGAACATCAAAGAATGAGTGGGTCCCATCTAATTCGTGCAATCATTTTCATTTGCCTTTGGCCCTTTGCTTGAATTTTTGCCTTTACTTTTTGGGCATTTGCTTGGCCTTTTCATCAATCTTTTAATATCCTAACAAAAATAAATAAATATTCTTTTGTTCTGGCAGATTATTATCCCTATGGATTGAAAATTAGATATTTTATCTACACCCTACAACATGGTATGGATGAGTTGGAGCTCAATACTTTATTTAGCTACATAATTGATAATTCACATGAGCTAGAACTCAACCATTCGATTTGGCTACAAAATTATGAAGGCTATAGTCAGAGGTGATCAAGTAACATGTAGATATCGTCGAGCTCGTTATTAACACCATCCAAAGTGATATCTAAACAAAGTGGTCAAGTTAAATAACATGATATGTTGGTGGATACGATCGAGATCGAAATCTACACTAGCTCAATAATACTCGAAGTTCAATGTAACAATTACACGTGACAACTGTTGCAACGTGGAACGACTTAAATATGGATGTGATAATGCACCATGCTTCATTCAAATCCATTATATTTTGGCCCCCCATTTTTTGAAATGAAAATGGGTAGAATTGTGTTTGTTTGAAAAAATATTAGTTGAAAAAGAAGGAAAAGTTAATATTATTTTATGGAAGATTGTATAGTTGAAAATAAAAAAGAGAAAAATGAAATGAAATTTAATGGAGGCCAAAGGGGCTTAGACAACTCCAAAGTGTTAAACAAAGTTTGATTCAATGAGGAATCTTAAGTTAAAATTGTAATCCATCATGGTGCTTTCCACTTATACTTTAAATCATAAAAATGTGATATTTCTTATTCTCATTTCCTAGGGAATTCACATAATTAGACACCAAGATTTACACATTCTCTATAATCAATTCTGAAAATATTTTTGAGTTGAGCATCAGAGTTTGTAAAGTAAATGGCTACCCAATTCGACCAGCTTGTGAGATTTATTATTTTGTAAATGTGTGAAGAACTCCCATTTTTAAATGTTGATATAAGGCTTATTCCATTATTGCAATCAACAAAATTCAACCAATGTGAAACATATTTTGACACATGCAAGTAAACTCTTATAATTATACAACGAGGAAATTATCCCCACACTTACTTTTCAATTTTTCATTTCAATAATCAAGCACAGCGATTTTTCTTTCAAAAATTAGGTACACCTCTTAAGAAATCTATAACTCCCCTCTCTCCACTCTCTCTATTCTCTCTATCCATCTAGAGACTTGTTCGACCGCCATTCCCCTTCTCACACCTAGCGGTGGATCAATCGACGCACGAGGATCTTGCAGCACCAGGCCATCCTTATCAAATTGACACTAGAGGCGCCGTCATCCCATAAGAAATCCAAGCTATTTCAGATCAAGTGGAACGATATTTCTCTTTGGGCTAGGGATATTGTGGTGGATAACTGTGCAATTTGCAAAGTATACTATTGCTTGGCATGTTTGCAACCATGCATTTCATTTCGGAAAAAGGATTGAAAAATTAAGATTCAAACATTCACGCTTTAAAAAAGTTACCTCAAAACAAGGCAAATTAAAAGTCGTCCCTCTTGAAAATTCAAATATTCACCGACCGAAAGGTAAACCGGTCAAAATAACTCGGAAAACTCAATCTTTCTCATTTTCTACCAAAATTTGTTCCTAAAAACCCCAAAATCCCCGTAAAAGGGGGGAAATCTTGCCAAAATTTTGGAAATTTTGATCGTTGGCTTAAGAAAATAATTTTTATTTTTTGAGATCAACGGCGAGCACAACAAAGAAAATCGTAATTGAACCTCGATATGTGTAATTATTTATAATATGAACATAACTTGAATATGAAAGTACCTATATAATAAAGAACTCTTCCTTTTAGTTTTAGTTCTAAAGTAAATCAAACTCTTTCCATATATGAAGCATGTGTGGTGAATGTGATAGGTCTTCCATCCAATTAACTAGTTCAACTACAACCAATGATGAAGTATATCTCTTATAATTTATTCAAGTTCTTATTTTGAAACCAACAAAGGACTTAATAGGACCCAAGTAAACTAAGCTCCATTAAAATAATATTGTTGATCCGATCAACTCTTGATCAGTCGAGATAATTGGTTAATCCTCGTTCTATTTTCTGTAGCGATTTGAGCCTCGTGCTCAACCATTATCTTGCGAATTGTTACTTTGGGAGAGGTTAAGCCTATCTTACCCTAACAGATTTCTTTCGCCTCACTCAGGATTCGAATACACGGTCTCCCTTAAAAAGAGACTTAAATTAAATATTGGTACCAATTGGGAGAGATTTATAAATCCTGGTACCAATTGTAACTTTTCAATTGGAATCAGAATTAAACTTAAGTCTTTTTGAAGGAAAAATCATGTGTTGGAATCTTGCGGACACGACAAAATTCGAATCTTAAGAGGAAAATCTTCCATTTTATCCTTCGCGGATTTTTGTCACATTCTTAGAATTTAAGCACGTGATAGAAATTCTATGAGAGGTATGAGAAAATATGCCCTTTCAAAGCGGTCAGTACATAAGAGAAAGGTCGGACACCAGGCTTAAATTGTTATAATTTCATTAAAAGAATGAGATATACTCTCAATCTAATTGAAATTACTGAATTACATATAAAATATTAATTGTATTCTTTGACTTCTTGTTCTCACTAATTATTGGTAGACCATGTTGAATATTTGGAACATGGTAAAATACCCAAAATGCCATGTTTCATACATACATAAATTCTCAAATCATATTTTTCTTTCTAATAGTCCTATATGATCACATCACAATATTAATTCAACAATCTATCTAATTATTTTGCTCAAAATTAAACTGTCCACTAAATAGGAGGTCATGATCGTGCCTATTAAATATGTTATGGATTTCATATTCCAAAAATATATTCCCGTTATTTTACTCTACTTCCCGGGCACCGACATATCGACCAATCATTTGATTTCAACCATTGATAACTCAAATTATAGCTCATGACTAGGATCCCACGTAAAATAGTCAATCAAATTAAGTTCGCGTTGTCAATTTCATATATTAAATTTCACATGGTCCGATCTAATACATTCGAAATGTATGCTCAATAAACCAAATTCAAAGATTAACTTTAATAAAATTGAGATAATCTTATCAAAATAAAGTATTCATATTTATTTACCGACCATGGATAATAAAACTTAAAAGAATTTATAAATCAAATCTTCCCTTCACTCAAGTTTTATTTTATTGAATTTTTTTTGACAAGGTTTTAATGATATATCATTTGTCCTTAAAAGTCCAAAAATAACCGTATTCTCTTTTCTTTTTTTTCCTTCTTCGTTTGATATTTTTCTCCCAATGAATTTTTATCAAACAAACTTTTTAACGAGATAGATATTGTGTAATTGGTCGTTAATGGAGAATGTTGTAAATTAAGTACTCATTAGTGAATGACAATTGTATCTTATTATTATTATTATTATTATTATTATTATTATTATTATTATTATTATTATTATTATTATTATTCTACCGCTGCAACCCTAGCTAATTCTTTTCTCTAAATATTGGACTTTTATTTTCAATAAAATATACACAAATCTTTGACTCTATATTTTCTTATCTTCTCTCTTTTAATATATAATCGTTATATATAGGAGCTAATGTTTTCCCCTATTAAGTAATCTTCCTATTAATTTTAAACTCTCTGATGACTTTAACTTATAGATTTTTGAGCCCCATTTTTTTTTTTTTTAAATGAGTTTTGGAATAGTTGATTGATGAATGATGTGCAGTTGAAAAATAAGGAAAAATTTTGAATTTACGTGTAATATTATTTTAGTTTTCTCGGCCACAAGAACAAGTAATATGCAAGAATTATAACGAGTGGATAACTTGATCACCTTGGATAAGCCTCTATCATTAGGTATTTGAGTGTGCTTTCATTAGCAAAATTGTACAAAATAGATAACACTACAAACGAACGCGTGTTGGCGTTCCTAAGATTGTGGGATAGAGAGAGATAATGGCAACTTCTATACATGGAAATTTGTGGAAAAATAATCTCAATAACAAAAATAATTAATTCTTGAACCTATGTCCTATTATGTTTGGGAAGATCGAGTTTGTGATCCTCTTTGCCTCCCAATTCAACTTCTCCCCATGTAAAAATAGATTGAAACATCACACATAAATGTATAATTCAAAATTAGGATTACCGTTAGACTACTTCACATGATGTGTTCGTTATGAGCTTTCATGGGCCCACAATAGTCACTTGATGAATCATGGATCGTTTTCATAAATTTTGCTACTTGTACAGGTGATTCAACCTATACAAGTGTCATACACAGTATTGGCAACACTATAATAGTTGCCAACGCTGTAATATTTGGGCACTGCCCAATGACAGAACCCCACATGGGATCCTATTAAGTTGTATGTACAGATTTTCTATAAATTTAGCAGAGTTCTCATTTTCACGTGCCTATGTGAAATCTTTCACCCAAGGTCAATATTTTGACTATTTGTTTTTACACTCCTAATATAAAATTTGACTTAGTCGACTGAATGGAAGTATGGAACGAACATCACATCACCCAATGGTATCTGACCCCGAATTTTGATGTACTTATTCTCCTAATGTATAGATACATATACAAGAGCGGAAGGTTGAGGATGGCTTGTTTGTTAACAGCTGGCTTTGACAGAACTTTGAGGTCAACAAAATGTACCCTATTGGTATTACAAAGTTCAGGTTGATGGAAATGCAAAGTGCATATATAGAGCCTGTTTGGGCCCGATTTTTTTATTCAAAAAATTGATTTTTTAACCTTTATTTCACTATTCCATCCATCATATTTGACTTCTTTTTTCACAGGTGGACCCCACTTTTCTCCTAACGGTCAAAAAATCAATTCTCAAAATAACTCCCAAACAGGCTCATATTAATTGAAATAGTAAACTGAACTGATTTAAGTTTAGACAATGATCACTTGAAGCTTTATCATAACTTGTTCATGCAAACGTCTGTGGCTAAGAAGATGTACCGAACATGTTTGAGTAATTTTCTGAAAATTTGTTGTCTAATTAAATGAATTTTTAGAAGATGTTGACTTAAGTAGCTTCCTCATACAGTTATTCTACAAGAAACAAAAACTCTATCGGTTGAACCCTTAAATTTTCTAGAAATGAATATAGACAAATATATTTTGTTGTGATGATATATTTGCAATTCACTTTCTAAAAATCGTTGAGATATAATTGTGCATACACACACAAAATGTTAAGGTCATCGCAATATGGTTACATGACAATTATTTTATCGTAACATTCTTATAAACTATAGCAAATATCCTAAAATTTCTAAATTAATGGAAAAACTTTTACATTTGGCAATGAATTATAAGTTTACAAGAATCAATGCTTAATGAAAACCAAGGAGTTGTGCTCGTAGCATAATAACTTGCATATGACGAACATTAAAACAAGACACACCAGCTGGTAATTGAAATAGTATGTGCTATGGACTATCTCTAGCCCGTGGATTTATAGGTGTCTCTTCTGAAGGCGACAAAATCGGGTTCGGTTTCAGGTTCGGATCATTGGGTGCACCATCATGCCCTGCATGCATTATATATACAATATTGCAATTTTTAATTAATAATGTAATTTATATTTGACATAAATTAATACTTGGAGAAATCACTGAAGATAAAAAGGGAGAAAATCAACAAAATAATAATAATAATAATAAATAAATAAATAAATTCACTACCATAGATAGAACGTTGTAATAAAAAAAAAAAAGAGAGAGAGAGAGAGAGAAAGGCTGGCATTGTTATAAGGAATAATAAATTTGAAAAAAAGAAAAAGAAAAAAAACTAGATGTAACCAGTGTTTTAAAAGGCGTAACGCGAGACGATGCATGGAGGTCAAGCTATGGGCTAGACGAATTTAGGCGAAGCATAAGATCAAAAAGTTATTTAATAATTAAAAATAATCTTATCAAACATTTAAAATATATTTATAGAAACTTTATACATTTTTTCAAAGTTTCCAACAAAAGAATAAATTTCAAATATAAATACTAAATAGCAAAGAAATAGAAATTTTTGAAAGTTTTCTTTGTTCAAGTATTCAAGTGGCTGGTTTGAATCTAGGATAGATAAAATAAAGAAATCATCTTTTAAGATTTAACTTAAAAGAGTTGTAAATTTAAAAAAAAAATAATAATAATAATAAGGCGCGCATAATCACACCTAGGTGCGCATTAGTGGTCAACAACAGCAATTGTTAACCGCTAAATAAAATGCCAAACCACTTGGTTTGGCATTTGTGCCGCGCATACCCTAGGCGATGCCTTGGCACCATCTAGGCGTGCCTTGTAGAACATTGGAGGTAACACTTTGATGAGCTTTCCTTTTGAGTTCTTGAACGCATCAAATATTACTTCGAAAGCACCATTAATGACCAATTCAGCTAACTAACCCGGTGCAGATGCGGCAGCCATGGCGGCCGCTGCTTTTGCTTTGTGGCGAAATATTGCAAAAATGCCCACGATTATCCAAAAAACACCCACTACAGAACCTCCGCTCCCAAGTATTATAGGCAATTTCTTGCTCTTCTTTCTCTTATTTGTGCTCGGATATTCAACGGTAACAGGATCAGTATTTGTTCTTGTTGCAGGTGACTCAGGATCTGAGGTTAAGCATTTATTGCTGGTTGTGGATAAAGGATTGCCTGTTAAACTGCCATCAAAGTGCCCTATAAAGTCACCAAATAAGCAACAATATATAACCAAATGTAAAGATTTATATATGTTATTTATAATTGCCCAATTGGCATGTGGATTCACGCCACCATCGAAGGACATGTTCGGTACATAGTACGGAATATTATTCAACTTCTTTCTATACCTAACATTTCAAAAAAGCATAGATCCATCCACGACCAACCAAGATTTTGTGCAATTCGGTTCTTTCATGGTTACCTTAACTTCAAGTTCTTATTACATGCCACTGAATCTGGTACTGACCCACTGAAAAGATTATTTGCTAAATACCTATGTCACGAAAAAATAAAAAAAATTGATAAAGTATTAGTCATTTATAATAAATATATCATGTAGATACTGCAATTAATACGCAAGTATAGCAATTTTACAGTTGACTCACAGTTCTTTTAGCTTTGGCAATGTACCAAGGTATGAAGGAATAGCTCCAAAAATCATATTTTGGTGCAAATCTCTGCAGTTTAAAGTCAAATTAATAAATGAAAGTTTCAATCATATATAGATGTAATTAGGATATGAACTTGAATTAATATATTCACCAGCATATTTACATTGTTACAAGGTCATCCATATAACTGATATCAGGAAGAAATCCAGAGAGGCTTTTCCCACCAAGATACCTGAATTTTACATTTACTTCCAAGTTTAACAAATTGAAAATTCTTGCGTAAATTTTGATTAATCATAATGGTGTGTGCATCAAATTAATGCATCGAAAGTATGTATGAATCATTCTTACAGTGCTGTATGAATCATTCTTACAGTGCTGTTATTCGTGTAATGGTATCAGTATTACATTCGATCCAGCTCAATTGTGGTGGAAGACAAGGGTCATCTTGCCACTCCAAAGTCAATGGCGAAAGGCTCCACAATGCAAATACCCCTACTACTGAACAAGTGAAATATACAATCAGAAGAGCCCTCAAGGGCATGCACTAGACCGGGATAGTAAGCTACCCCTTGGCGTTGATGTTGAACCAGAAAATTGCTTGATTTATAATTGATATGGAATCATAGTGGCGGATATACAATCGGGGGCGTTGGGGTCAGATACCCCCACACTAAATTTCAAATCCAAGATTTTGCACAAGATTTTCAAAAAATTTCTTATAGTTTTCAATTTTGTCCCCACAATTCTACAATCTTAGCTCCGCCCCTTTGAAATCATATTTATAGACAAGTCGATATGCAGATACAAATAAGATGTAATTATAAGACTAACCATCAGAAGGATTTGTTGTTCTTGTTGCTAGGGAAAATGCTTTCTTTGTTGGATTAAAGGAAGGCTGGATCGATCTCACTGGTACTCTTTTAGAAGGCCCTGCTTAATATCATTCATTGCATTCGAAAAACAAGAAATGATCGTCAACTTTGAAATCAACGAAGAAAGAAAAAGATATGAATGCATGATTAATGCAGAGGAATTTACCACCATACTCAGATGATACCAACAAAAGACAGAAGGCGAAGACGAAGACGAAGACGAAGAGAAGAGAAATAAGGTAGCTGGCCATGGCAGTGGCAGCTGGTGAAAAAGACGAGACTAATGAATGGATGGGAAGAATGAGTATATTTGACATCGCGTTTTAGCATATTGTTTTTAGCAACTTGTTTATAAAATTGTCACTTATATTCTCTTCTTGAGATTGAAATATAATATAATTCACAGTTCATGTTACTCTTTAGCTAGTTCAAACCTTGATGGCATTACCTGCTTTTTATGTTCCAATATTTATCAAAAGAAATAACTATTCAGAATGCTTTTTTATTTCAACTGGGAAGTTTTATGAGTTGACATTTTTTTTATATATTAGTTAATCTTTCTATTAATTTTTAAGGGAATAGAGGCTTAGTCAAAATTGTAGACACCTCCCAGCTTCTAATAATGTCAACTGATGGGAATCTTTTACATTTTATTTTGTTCCCTATTGTGGGTAAGAAAACTAAGTCAAAGTCAGCTATGGAAAAAAATTTCGACTCATATAACACTTCCCAATTGAAATTAAATAGCATTATTCATAGTTATTTCTTGATAAATAACGAAAAATAAAGAGCATAAATGCCATCAAGGTTTTGAACTAGCTAAAGAGTAACATGAACAGTGAGTTATTCTGTTTTTGTCTTTGAAAAACTGTGATTTTTTCACATAAAACTAATGATCATCATTCTGGCAGCTACTTAGCTCAAGAAGAGAATATATGCTAAAATTTTATTAACAAGTTTCTAAAAACAATATGCTAAAACGTGATGTCAAATAAACTCATTCTCGTCAAGAAACTCCACCCTCAATTAATTGGCGACTCATCTTTGTAACCAGCAGCATGGGCCACAGCCAGCTACCATATTTCTCTCATCTTCGTCTTCAAAGGCGGAGTCAGGAATTTTGTCCAATGCAGACAAAATTTAGTCAAGGTCGAACTTTTCGGTTATAGATTTAATGATATTACGATAATGCTAAAAATAATATAGTGACAACACTAATAAGATGATCATCTTCTTTTTTTATTCTAGGATTTGTAGCAAGTTGTGTAACATCAAAATCCATTTTATTCGATATCTCTTTATCAACATTTTCTACGAAATATTTTCTTTTAAAAAATCTCTCCATTGACATTTCACACTAAAATAAACCACAAATGACAATTAAATATTAATTGATAAGAAAATAACTACCAATTTTTACAAATTGGTATAACACCATATAATCATCATAACCAATTGACAAAAATCAAGATTTCAAGAATCCATCACAAATATTACCAATATTCAACATTCACATCATCATAATCACTAATATTAAACAGAAAAATCACACAATCAAGAACGTTTTTGCTGCAAATTTGAGGGCTCAAGGAAATGTATGAAGTTTGAAAATATTTCAAAATGAGGGTTGATTAAAAGAAAATTTTTAATTTCTTGCCGAGGGAAAAGAGTCAAAAAAATCACCGTGCACCTGAAGTGGGGTAAATTAGTGTATGAACTGGACTATAAATAAATGAAAAATCCAATGCTAAAAAACAAAAAATAAATAAATAAAAGATAAAAATTGGAGTCCAGTGCGGGCAAATCAGTGTGGGCATTTGCCCGCACTGGACAATGAATAGTTCCGCCCCTGTTCGTCTTCGCCTTCTATCTTTTGTTGGTATACGCCGAATATAATGGTAAAATTTCTCTGCATTAATCATGCATTCATGTATTTCCCTTTCTTCATTGATTTCAATCTTGATGACCATTGTTGGTTTTTCACATGCAATGAGTGATATTACGCAGGCTCGTTCTACTCGATAGAGCTTGTCGAATAACTTAAGGACATCAACTGTTAAAATGGGTCAATATTGTCAACTACGTGATTCTATGAATCAAAGTGGAAAAGTAGGTAGATTAGGAGTCCTAAAGCTTTCTATTATTCGATTTTTCCCAAGGTTTGCTTATAATTTTTTTCTTCATATGTTTAGTAATTTTTAGCTAAAATCAAAAAACTCAAGGACTACTTCCAGTAAGCCGTACTATAGTCGATTCAGCATCGAGCAATTCAATCGAGGAAAAAAAATTAGAAAAGCATAAGGGCTTGATATCGAACTTGATGAACACGCATCCTTAGCACCTAGAAGTGATATGTATTGATGCTAGGCAGTCTCGTGGATGGAATGTTATGTACTAGACCAAATATTTAATATGTTGATGGAATAGTGAATCGGTATCAATCTAACCAAGATCATATATTGTTTACTAGTAAAATATATTATATCTAAGTATCTTTGGAGTGGAAAAAAATCATATGCTTATGTACTTAGCATCATAGTTGACTTCTATAGGGTACATTGAGATAGTCCATTATCACGATGTGATGGTATGCACGATTGCTTTTGAATAGAACCTCGTTGATCCATTTAAGAAGAGCTCCAAAACACGTTTGAGCACCCTTGTTTTATGTACATAAAGTGCTAGAAATTTAAGTTCGTTGAATATTTAACCTTGGTACACCAGCCAATAGTCAGAAAATAAAACATTATGTACATAAAACAAGTAACTATTATACTCAAAACTCCCACATTATGTAACGAATTTTATACTTCCTTCTGTAAATAATTTTTTCTAACATAGTAAGCCATGACTCGTTCATAACGTAGAACCAAATTTTTGGTTCTAAATGTACTTCCTGTTATCCAATTTCCAATGTAGATGGCAAAAATAATTGGAAAATGATTGCTTTTCACTTGCCTTGTATTACGTTTTACAATATATATGGACTTACTACAACCACTTAAGCGTTACTGTTGACACACTAAAAGTGCAGCTCAAATCGAATAGCCCAGGGAAATGAAGTCCAATTAGAGAATCCCCAAATCAAATAGCCCAAACAATGAAGTCCAACTGGAAATTCAGGATAAAGGCCCAAATAGGGTTACTAATGAATACAGTGGAAGCCCACAAACACGGTAACATCATCGTCCAATCTTGCAAGACGCCCAAGATCTGAGCGAATGAAGTGCCTTACAGTCGCCCAGAGCTATGACCCTGTTCTCGCCCAAACCCTTGAATCGCCCAGGATCTTAGCAAACATAAGATGTTATGGTTATCCAGAAGTGCAGTTATTGAAGCAGTTATCGAGTAACCTTATCACGATCCACGATTCAAGGAGTTCAGTTGAACGACAAAGAGTAGTGACAGCAGTTAGAGACGGCAGTTCCACGACACGTTAGCCACCATAAAGAAAGTGGGTAGTTATAAAGCAATCAAGCAGTTTCTAAGTGGTTGATCACGAAGAAATTATTAAGGGAATATAAAAGGAAGAGAAGACATAGAGCAAAGGACCCCGAATCAAACACTCTCAAATAGAGAATATGTAATTTCAATTTCTTAGTTTAGACTTAAACATTACTTTTCAGTACTCGTGTGCTTGCGCCCCTTGGAGGCATTTTGTTTAATTCCAATTGTAAAGTCATCGCCAATAAAACACCTCTTTTTGGGACTTTGTCTCAAGAGGTTTGTTCCTTACACAATCATCTGATCCATTTTTAATTGTTAGCGACTACCCGCGCGAAACAATTTGGCACGCCCAATGGGACCTTGGTGTTTGGTGTTGGAGATACAAAAGGTGAAACAATATGCCTCAGAAATCTGATAAGGAAGCAAGACGGGGAGGAGTCCAGTCTGTGATCGAGCGATATGAGGAGCAACATAGCTCTCCACGAACAGATGGACAGAATCAGAGCAGTTAAAGTTGTTACGAACCAATAACAGAGTTGAGTTCTCGAACTATGTGTGCATTACTTGGAGAACTCACACAGGATGTCGTTGAACAGGTAAATCTACGAAATATTCATAATATGGAAAGACTTACTCAGAATGGGAATGCACACTATGATAATATGGCCAAACAACTGAATACTTTGAATGAAATAATGAATAAGTTAGTAGGCCAAATTTGTCAGCCAATTGTGCCTCTTGCAAACCATTTTCAAACTAGGACTATTGTGAGACATAATCCCCCAGTCCTAAGTCCAAATCAAAAGGTAGAATCACCTTTTGGTCCCTCTACTTCAAACCAGGGAATGGTGTAATGCCAAATCAGAATGGTGGCAATGGTACATCTAACTTGGGGGGTAACTCAAACGTAAGAGACAATGTCCTAAATAATGGACAGAATGCCCCACGTATTAATGATGGAGTAAAGATTCAGGCTAATGGTAACAATGGCCCAAATCATGGCAACTTTGTTGCCAACCAAGGACCAAATATCAGGCCTCAAACAAATCAACCGGTCAACCAACCTGTAGGAATTCCATATGACCCCAACGTCAAGTTGAGGAATCAAATTATGGAATTAGTACAGGATCAGATGACTTTTGGGGTACGTCCTGTCATTAGGCCGACTTACACAAAGTCATACCATGATTGGGTAGACCAAGCATATCCATGGCCTAGAAGGTATAAAATACTAGAATTCTCACTATTTACCGGTTTTGGAGAGGTGTCTACTCTAGAACACATAGGGCGATTCACACTACAAAATGGTGATGTGACTGATTACCACAAAATGAGGTTGTTCCCTAATTCATTAACAAGAATAGCTTTCTCCTAGTTCATCAATTTGTCAGCGAACTCTGTTCAAACATGGTAACAATTGGAACAATTGTTCCACACTCAGTTTTATAAGACCGAGTCCGAAGTTACTTTAGCCGATTTGGCGAATCTATGTCAAATGCCAAACGAATGGGCAGAAGGTTTCCTTCAAAGGTTCAAGACAGCAAGAAGTAAATATTTTGTACCTTTACTCGAAAAGGAGTTTGTCAAAATCGCTCAAGGTTGTCTAAGCTTTGATTTGAAAAAGAAGTTCCAAGACAAGGAATTTCTCGATCTTTTCCAATTGAGTGCGAACGTGATTAAGTATGAACGATTAATAAGAGAAGAAGAGCAAATGAAAAATTCTAACAAAGGGACTTATTATATAGACCCAAATTTTGATGTTCATACCATTAATGACGAGTATTACGATCAAACCGAAATGTGTTTGGCTGAACTAATCAAAGGAGACACATATTCTTGTCCTATAATGGCTAAGCCTAGACCGTCGGGCAATGATGAGCCTATAAAAGATGAAAACAAAAAGGCTAGAACGTTCTCGTTCGATATAACCAAAGCTGACCTTATATTTGATAAACTATATAAGGATAAGCAGATAAAGCTGAGCGATAAACATAAATTGCCAAGCCCTGAATAAGTTAAGGGTAAAAAATATTGTAAGTGGTATAATGCAATGTCACATTTGACTAATAACTGTTTGGTTTTTCGCCATGTGTTACAGGATGCCATTGAATCAGGATGAATTAGGTTCGAGGATAAGAGGAAGATGGCAGTGGATGAAAACCCTTTTCCATAGCCACTTGGGGTGAACATGGTGATGACTGGTTTTAAAAATAAGTTGCCAAAATTCAAGTTAGTTATAAATGACGGGGAAAAGGACCCTGGACCACATCCCAGTGTCTTTGAACGTATCAAAGGGAAAGAGCTTGAAAAGGATGAAGACGTCATGTGTGCAAGATGTAAAAGAGAATTGAGTGGGAATACAGAGAAATCAGGTATATGGCAGCATCACCGTCGCCCTAGTTTTTTCCCAAACGCTCAGCCTGGTAAAGGGCGGGTACATCGTTCTATAGGGGACCACCTTTTGAGAGGCAGTTTAGGCCGGTGAATAATGGGAGAACATTCAGGCCGTAGCCTCGCCAACCAAATGTATGGCATTCGTTCCAGTACAATACAGGAAGGGTAATACCCTTCAACAAGCTGACTAGAACCCAACAAAGGCGTTTTCAACGGAACTATGGACGAATGATGAGGCAACAACAGGGAGTGCCATGTCCTAAGGCGCTTAAGCTACTCGAGGTGGCCAATCAAAATATTCTCGAAGACAGTGAGGAGACTGGTCCAGGCAAATCGATGAAAGAATTGCCAGAAAGTTCTTCTGGGAGGTCGATGTTTGAGAGAGACAGAAGAGATGGAGAAGATCCAGATCAGTCCCTTACTATTCAGTTTGGTACATTACCTCATGTCATGGCTAATAACTATTTGCTAGCTAATGAGTTCAAAAATAAAGAGAAAGAAGAAGAAGAGTGGGAGGATAACGAAGAAGAAGCGTGCGTGATGGATTATGAAGAAGGCCAAACTTCTAGAGGGGCCTACGATGATGAAGGAGATGATGGTATGACGGATATCGAAGAGAAAATTGATTTGGAAGTAGAAAAAAGAAAAAGAGGAGTATCGTACAATACTCTGTTGAAGCAACTACATCGAGAGGGGTTCGTGAAGTGGACTTGTTGGGGAAACCGTCTGGACATTCTTTCGATTATTACGTGCTGTACGGGATGCCCAAAAGGAAAAGGAGAGTTCCTCACTCTGAAAAGTATGGATCACCTCCAAGAATAATGACTCCTCCCAAAGGTTGGGTAACTGAAGAAGAAGCATTAGAAAACAGTAAAAAGGAAATGCAGGAAACGGAAGCTCAGTACGACATGCTGCACGTTGACTTATCACAAAAGGATAGCTTGACAGAGGACAAGCAAGAAGTGGAAATAGATGCTGTCGAAAATGTTTTTTAAGCAACCAACCATGAAGTTAACTAAACACTTGAGGCCATTGAACGTTAAAGCTCTAGTTAACAGCATACCTGTGGTAAAAGTGCTTGTCGACAATGGAGCAGCTATAAACACCATTTCATCTAGGGTGATGAGGAAATTTGCAAAGACAGAAAATGATATGATCCCAACAGAAATCGTCCTTACGAGTTTCAGTGGAGGAGCAACTTCAGCTAAAAGGGTTATGCCATTGGACATAACTATAGGGACAATTACTAGGACCACAGTGTTCTTTGTAATAGATGGTCCTACTAGTTACAATGTGTTATTAGGAAGGGATTGGATACACGGAAGTCGCTATATACCCTCATCGCTCCATCAATGCCTGGTTTTTTGGAATGACAAAGGCGAAACAGAAGTGGTGCAGGCCGATCATAGACCTTTTGTCGCAGAAGCAAACTCAGTAGAAAGATTCATGTACAAAGGAAATTATGGACCTGTCAGAGTAGTCCAAGATGGAGAAGAAACTCAAATTGTCGCGCAGAGTGAAGAGCCATTTTCGGTGGATGCACTCACTGAAATGTTCAGTCAGATGAGGCCAAACATAGTGGCCCTAGAGAAGCCAGTAATTGGCAAAAGAGTAATCAATGAGTTTTAAATGAGTTGTAAGCAATAAAGGCAAATGACCGATATTCAAGCTTTCAAAGCCAAATTAATGGCTTTCAATAAAGAATGCAAGGGCAAGACGAAAGAAGAAGCAGCCTTGAAAATATTGAGAGACAAATTGGCAGTGTTCGAGTTGGAATAAAGTATTGGCCGAGAAGTCAACAAAGTGGATTGTTTAGAAGAAGAAGTGCCTACAAGGGAATTGGACAATGAAGTGATGAGGATCGCCAAGCCTGGATACGCTCAAGTACAAGACCCTCTGATTAAAGTGAATATTGACAATGAAGGAGAAGATCGCCCAATATTCATCAGCCAAATGCTCGATCAAGAGGTTAGTGATAAATTAATCGCTTCATTAAAGGAATATAAAGATTGTTTTGCTTGGGAATATGAACATATGCCTGGTTTAGATAGAGATTTGGTGGAACATAGGTTGCCAACCAAGCTAAATTTTAAGCCTCATAAGCAACCTCCTAGGCGTTTTGCTCATAATGTACTTCCTGAGATAAAGAAAGAAATAGAGCAATTATTAAAGGCATGCTTTATTAGAACAGCCAGATATGTGAATTGGTTGTCCAATATCATGCCAGTGCTAAAAAAGAATGGTAAATTAAGGGTGTGCACAGACTTTAGAAATTTAAATATAGCCACACCCAAAGATGAATATCCAATGCCCACAGTAGACTCTCTAGTAAACTCAACTGCCGGACACGTAATGTATTCCTTCATGGATGGGTATTCAGGATACAATCAAATTTATATAGTTGAGGAAGATATACACAAAACTGCCTTTAGATGTCCAGTGTCTCTAGGATGTTTTGAATGGGTAGTTATACCTTTCGGCCTGAAAAATGTAGGAGCAACTTATCAAAGGGCGATGAACCTGATTTTTCATGATATGATAGGCAAGTTTGTTGAAGTGTATGTAGATGATATAGTGGTCAAATCCATTAAAGAAGAAGACCATTTTGAACAATTGAGATGTTCATTTGAGTGAATGAAGCAATATAAACCAAAATTGAATCCCTTGAAATGTGCATTTTGTGTTAATGCAGGAAACTTTCTTGATTTCTTAGTACACAAAAGGGGGATTGAAGTTGATAAAAATAAAGCGAAGGCCATTTTAGATGTCAAATCACCTAGCAACAAAAAAGAATTGCAAAGGTTTCTAGGCCAAGTAAACTTTTTAAGACGCTTTATTTCTAACTGTGTAGGGCGAACTAAAACTTTTTCGTCGCTTTTAAAGTTGAAAAATCAGGGCGAATTTGTCCAAAAGGAAGAACATCAAAAGGCTTTCGAAAGCCTAAAGACATTTATCAAGTCCACCAGTGTTGGTGTCACCAATCCAAGGACGACCAATGAAAGTGTATGTATCGGCTGAAAAAGAATCAATTGCTGGAATGGTCGCGCAAGAAGACCAATTTGGTGAAGAAATGGCGATTTACTACTTGAGTAGACGGTTAACAAAATATGAATGTAATTACTTTGCCGTTGAAAAATTATGTCTTGTATTGTATTTCACATGTACAAAATTAAGGGCTTATTTACGGCCCGTAACCATTTATTTGATTTCCAAAGTAAATTTGGTTAAGTATATGTTCTCTCGCCCTATTTTACATCAAAGGGTAGGCCTTTGGACGTTAGCATTATCAGAATTCGAAATACAATACATACCCCAAAAGGCAATCAAAAATTAGGCTTTGGCTAATTTTCTGGTCGATCATCCATGCTTTGACATGCCTGAAGAAATTAAATTAGAAATCAATTCATTCGAATTAAAACCTTGGGTTTTGTATTTCGATGGGTCAAAAACCTCTAAAGGTGCAGGAGTAGGTATAACATTGATAAACCCTTTAGGGATTTGCTACAAGTTCGCATTCACTTTGGATAGGATGTGCACCAACAATCAAGCCGAATATGAAGCCTTAATCGTGCGCCTAGAATTAATGATAGATATGGAAGTAAAGAATGTGATCGTTAGAGGCGATTCTCAATTGGTCATTTACCAGTTGATTGGTGATTTTAAGTGACAAAGTGATTTCATTATAAGTCTATACGAAATTGCCCAAGAGTTGTTGGAAGAATTCGACCAAGTAGAGCTTCAATGCGTTAATAGGTGTTCGCGAAATATTTCTTTTCGATTTTAAAACCCACCGCAAGTGTACGGTTCGTTAACAAGTAGTAAAATGGACTATGAGTCCAAGTATCGTTCCCACGAAGATTGAATTAGCTCTAATTAGACTAATGTGACCTTAACCTAATCTAATTGAATGAAAATTTGGTTTAAATGTGAAAAGCTCTAATTTTGGGAGAAATCCCCAATTTAAAACCCTAATTGCAAAGAAAACCCTAATTTCAAAATTGGAAACTTTAATTTCGAAATTTCACTAATCTAATGAAATAAACACGCAACTGAAATGTAAATATGCAATTTTAGAACTATTGTATTGAAA